>NC_069503.1:533435348-533697409 GCF_027579735.1 Bombina bombina
TTGTCCAAGTGTGACCATATATAGAGTCAACTATTATACATATTATGATATTATACACCCCATTGTTTTTAACTTTGTTTTAAAATAAATATATGTTTTACTATAAGGAAGCCTGAGCCTGTCCTTTCCACCACACCGCCTAGATATCCTGGATTGCCACATCCCATTGCAGGATCAGTGTAGCTGGGTCACTGTGAATCCCCAGCCTGCACCACTTAGCACATTTGGTGCTGCTCCTTTTGTGAGTATCATTGTTTTCTGTTACTTTATCCATCATACCAGTGTTGCACTAGGAGGTGCCCTCTGTCTTTGTGATTCTATTCACAGATTTCTCATTTAATTACAAGATGATCTCAACCCAGTCACGAAAGCAGATCTTAAATTGTTGGTCTCGAAGCAAGATATCTCTGCTAATTTTGATAAATTATGGAAGAAAATGGATGCGATGCAACAAACGGTAACAAGTAGCTTTGCAGACATTAAACAAGACATTCAAGAACTGGGTACTCGAGTAGCCTCCTTAGAGGATAATGAAGAATCACTAAGGGAAGAGGTCAACTCAGTTTCTCAACAAGCTACTGCTCACCAACAAGAGATGGAGTCTATTGAAGATAAATTGGAGGATCTCAAAACTGGGGTCGTTGGTGTAACATCAGGCTGAAGGGAATTCCTGAAGATATCATGGCAGCTAACTTGGAAAATTATCTACTACAACTTTTCCAAGCCATCACAGGAGTGGATGAAGAGAACATGTTCCAGATGGAGAGAGCTTACAGAACTCTGAGAGCTAAACCTAAGGGAGATGGCTCCCCTCGGGATATCATTGTTCCCATGTTCAGATTCAGTGAAAAAGAAGCTATTTTAGTGGCTGCCAGAAAGAATCTGACCTTCAAATTTCAGGGGTCAGTTATTCAATTTTATCAGGACCTTTGCTCAAGGATCCTGCAGAGGAGAGGTGCACTGAAGCCACTCACAACCTTACTATGGAAAAACCAAATCACCTATAGATGGAGCTTCCCTTTCGCACTGAATATACTGCACGCTGGTATAACATATACCTTGCGGGAGGCAAAATAGATTCCAGATATATTTAACCACCTGGGGCAGGAAACCCCCCAACTGGCACCAACTATGCTAGGGAAGAGGTGAGGAAGGGCCCAGCAAATCAGGGAATGTCCCAAAAAGACAGAATTGGACAAAGATTCCTAAGAAGAAGCAGAAGAGTTGAACTATTTTCCTAGTTCTTTATGGAGAGTGAAGATCCTCCGCTAAACCCCTTGTCCTGTATTGACGCTTTCCAGATAAGAACTTTGTTAGTTCACATGGTGACACAAAATTGGGCACAGTTCATTGATACATGACTTTTTATGGTCAGAGAGGAAAGCCCAATAGGGGCGATGTTAATGAAGTGGTGGACATGACCGCTGAAAAGTCAAGTATTTTGGTGTAAACTCTATGTAAAGTTGATTCAACCAGACACTCCTAGAGATAGATGCTTTGATACTCCTCAAGCCTATTAAATGTCTGTGTTAAGAGTAGAGGTGTTTAGATCGATCAACACAATTAATATACTGTTATCTAGGTAGTAAGTCTCCTACACTGCATTTGAAACGTCAATTTAAGATCATTCATTGCAGGGATGATTTTCTACCTGTTTTATAACAATTCATTTTTTTTCATCATTGTAACGTCTGTACAAAATGTACATTAGACTTAATTTTGTAATGTATGTTAAGTTTTTTTTCCTTGCAATTTCATGTTAGACTTGTTAACTGTTTTATGTTTTTGGTTGGCTTTACATTTGTGGTCTGTGGTTCTACATTTATGATGTGGGGGGTCCAACTATATAGGTTATTCTTAGAGATTACATCTTATGTCACAAGCTATTAGAATCATCTCACATAATGTGAGAGGGCTCAATACTGATATCAAAAGGAAGACAGCACTGACTCAGTACATTAGGGCAAGGGCAGACATTATTATGTTACAGGAGACTCATTTCACTAAAGAGATATTGCCCAAATACTGGTCTAAAAACCTTCATCTCTCCTTTCATTCGACTACTGATTAAAAAAAAGGGGGTATCCATCCTTATATATCAATCTATACAATTTAGTGCTGACAAAGTAATTTGAGATGCAATGGGTAGATATCTCTTGGTAAGGGGCCGCATCCAAGACACCCGGTTACTATCTGTAATGTTTATGCCCCTAACGAAAAGCAAGAGCTATTTTTCCGTAATATCTCGCAATTACTGACTCAATGGCCACAATTATACTTGCGGGGGACTTTAACATATCCCTAGCCCCGTATACAACTAAATTTGCCACAAAATTATCCAGCAAGCAGCATAGATATAATAGTCAAGCAAAGATAATTGAAGATTATTTAGCTATGCATAATATTCTAGATTCCTGGGAAGCTTAATATGGGATCACTACAGATTATACCTTTTATTCAAATGCACATAAGACATACTCCCGACTGGATTATATTTTTGTTAGTCAGACTTTGATACCAAATATCAAGTCATCCTCGATTCAACCCTGTGTTTGGTCGGACCATTACTTCGTTCAATTGGAGTTGAAGGGTATTTTAAACTTCCATAGGCATCGCACATGGACATTTGACCCGTCCATTCTTAAATTTCAGCCTACACATTTTAGAATATTATTACAGAGGTTTTGTAATAATATTATGCAGGGCAGGGAAATACCCTTAGATTTAATAAGAGAAAATTTAGTGGTAATTCCGAAAGTGTGTAAGCATTTAGAATGGTGTCAAAGTTATAGACCGATCTCTTTGATCAATCAGGACCTTAAAATTTTAACTATGATGCTAGCTAACCGCATGAAGGTAATTGTCCAGCGGCTGGTCCAGCCGGACCAGGTAGGCTTTGTAATGGAGAGGGAGGCCCCAGAAAATGTTCGAAGAACTCTGGTTCAGGTGGATTATTTGATGGGCACTAAAAAAACGACTTCTCTGCTCTTCTCTTTGGACACGGAGAAGGCGTTAGACAGGATTGACTGGGGGTATATGGAAACTGTTTTGCATGAAATTGGCTTTGAAGGGAATTTTATGAAAGCTGTGGGGAGCATCTATTCCACAACAATAGTCCGTTCTCCATGTAGTGGGAAAAACATACAAACCCCTTTGTGGTGAACCTATGTGGATACTTCTATTTAAAGATTACATGCTGCGTGGATGCATTACACTTACCCCCCTCTTCACGGATCTTGTTCCCAGTGTGAGTACCTGTATGATTGTAGCCGTAAGGTGGAACTCTCACTGAGCGGTCGCCGGTCTGTGTACTTAGCTTGGAGCCTCCACTCCGTCAGTCGCCGCCACAATGACTCACCCGGCTCACAGGTGTGACGTCATCCACGGTTGCCGACTTGCAGGGGGTAAGGAGTCCCCTATTCTTATGTTCAATCGTTGGTCCTCACTCATCCACTTTGTAAGTATCCAGGTTGGAACTCAAAACTTGGAACTTGTAAAGTTGAACTGCTGGCTCCAGAGAACGGCTTGATTAGTAGCAAAATAAAGAGTTGCTGGAGTCGCAGTGTTAAAGTCAATTAAACCGCTTTATTCATCCAATAAAACAGGTTACCAGTGAAACAGCCCTTCAGTAGTGTACAAGCTTACATGTTTCGGCTATTATGCCGTAATCATAGCTCACAAACTCCCTCCTTACTATGGACTTTAAAAAGGGTATAAAAAAATACTATTGGCTGAAAGGCTGTGACCAGTTTAACTCTTTCTTAACTGGTTGACTTTACATGTGTATGTAATTAGTGTATGAAACCTATTACCAAATCTACTACCTGTGATACTTATAAGCTATGTGTTATGTGAAAGAATAATAATGCTATTATTTAGCCCTATGTAGGGGAATCCTGGAGTGAATATATCATAGTGCTTAATGCTTTTGCTTTCTATTACTAATAACCTATATACCAAGCTGACTAAGTCAATCACTCTCTCACAAACTGCACTATACTATACTATACTATGTTCTCTCACTTACTAACTGCACTATAATATCCTAGATATGGTATTCAAACCAATTTCATTTTATTTATTATTCATATTTTATTAAATATAATCATGGACTTTAGGGTTATTTGAACTAAATATACTTGTCCATTCTGTATAAAATACACTCAAGAGACAAAATTATAGGTCATAGGCTGAATTTAATCCAGTGGGATACCTTGTCTTCTATTTGAATATCCAGAAGACTTCTTTTTTCGCAAGTTCGGACTCTCTGTCTCCATCCCTCCGCCCAGCGTCCACTGTTTCTATTATAGTCCATTTGAAGTGTGTACCATCCTTGTTGTGGAACAATTTAAAATGCTGGACAAGAGGGGTGGTCAGAGAACCCGCCTTGATGTCCAATAGGTGTTCCCTGATACGCTCCCGTGTCTCTCTTGTGGTCATACCTACGTATTGTAGGTTACACATTACACAGCCTGCTAGATATATCGCAAAACTGCTCCTGCAATTCATGCACTTTTTGTGGTTGTATGTTACGTTTGTAACACTGCATTTGAACCCTTCTCCTATTAAGAGATGCTCACATGCTTTGCATGTATGGTTACTGAACCTGAATAGCCAGATTGCTCCCTCTGTGTACTTTTGAGTTGAGATGGGGCCAATAAATTGCCCATGGTGACTCCCTTCCTGAATGAGCACTTACAACCATTTTCTACCGTACCAGCCAACACATTGTCAGCTGCCAGTAATTTGTAATGCTTTCTTATTATTTGACATATTTTGTTATATTGGATACTGTAGTCCGTTACAAAATATGTGTTTCCACCCTTAACCGGTTTTGATTTGGCTTTCTCCAGCAACTTCTTTCTATTGGAGGAAGTTACTTCATCTCTTGCTTTCCGGATGGTTGATAGTATACTGCAACCCATGGTGGGGAGATTAACCAGTTTTTTGCAAGACACAACACATGTCTTGAAATTGATGGAAAATATGAGACTGATTTGTGGCTCACCATCGATGTTAGAGCACTTTACACCTCCATACCGCATGATAAGGGCTCAGAGGCAATTGAATATTTCTTGAGGAGGAATACTGGCTTTTCCGATGATATAGTAGATTACATACTTAGAATTGTACGGTATCTTTTGACACACAATTATTTCTCCTTTGAAGGGGTTTTTTATCTCCAGAGATGCGGGACAGCTATGGGCGCCAAGTTTGCGCCCTCTTTCGCCAACCTCTATATAGGGTGGTGGGAGCTGTCCCGCATCTATGGAGATGAGAACCCCTTCAGGAGAAATATCCAATTTTACCAGTGCTATATAGATGATTTGCTCCTGGTGTGTAGGGGTACAGAGGCAGAAGCTGAGACCTTTGTGAAATGGTTAAACAACAACGACTTTGGGTTGGAGTTCACTTTTGAACTAAACAAGAATCAGATCAATTTTCTGGATCTCACTTAGAGAGGGATTCCCAAGGTCGGGGTTAAAACTGAGGTCTACAGAAAACCAATAACAGGTAACACACTACTCCACACCAGGAGTAGTCATCCAAAACCGGTGTTCAAAACGGTTGCTAAGGGCCAATTCACTAGGCTCAAGCGCAATTGCAGCAACTCTGAACAGTTTGAGATACATGCTGATCAATTGGCAGAACGCTTGAAAGTGAGAGGATATCAACCATCCGATATAAGGAAAGCAAGAGATGATGTAACTTCCTCCAATAGAAAGAAGTTGCTGGAGAAAGCCGAATCAAAACCGGTTAAGGGTGGAAACACATATTTTGTAATGGACTGCAGTATCCAATATAACAAAATATGTCAAATAATAAGAAAGCATTACAAATTACTGGCAACTGACAATGCGTTAGCTGGTATGGTAGAAAAAGGTTGTAACTGCTCATTCAGGAAGGGAGTCACCATGGGCAATTTATTGGCCCCGACTCAACTCAAAAGTACACAGAGGGAGCAATCTAGCTCCTGGCTCCGATTCAAGGGAGTATTCAGGTGCAGTAACCATACATGCAAAGCATGTGAGCATCTCTTAATAGGAGAAGGGTTCAAATGCAGTGTTACAAACGTAACATACAACCACAAAAAGTGCATGAATTGCAGGAGCAGTTTTGTGATATATCTAGCATGCTGTGTAATGTGTAACTTACAATACATAGGTATGACCACAAGAGAGACACGGGAGCGTATCAGGGAAAACCTATTGGACATAAAGGCGGGTTCTCTGACCACCCCTCTCGTCCAGCATTTTAAATTGTTCCACAACAAGGATGGTACACACTTCAAATGGACCATAATAGAAACAGTGGATGCTGGGCGGAGGGGTGGAGACAGAGAGTCTGAACTTGCAAAAAAAGAAGTCTTCTGGATATTCAAATTGTATCCAGTACACAATAGTGACTAAATGGAAATGTAATCAAGTAAAGTAAGTAAGTTTCAAACTTATTTTTACGATAATTTTGTCTCTTGAGTGTATGTTATACAGAATGGACAAGTATATTTAGTTCAAATAACCCTAAAGTCCATGATTCAAGGGCACTTGTCATAATTATATATTTAATAAATTATGAATACTAAATAAAATGAAATTGGTTTGAATACCATATCTAGGATATTATAGTGCAGTTAGTAAGTGAGAGAACATAGTATAGTATAGTATAGTGCAGTTTGTGAGAGAGTGATTGACTTAGTCAGCTTGGTATATAGGTTATTAGTAATAGAAAGCAAAAGCATTAAGCACTATGAAATATTCACTCCAGGATTCCCCCACATTGGGGTATATAATAGCATTATTATTCTTTCACATAACACATAGCTTATAAGTATCACATGTAGCAGATTTGGTAATAGTTTTCATACACTAATTACATACACATGTAAAGTCAAGCAGTTAAGAAAGAGTTAAATCGGTCACAGCCTCTCAGCCAATAGTATGTTTTTATACCCTTTTTAAAGCCCATAGTAAGGAGGGAGTTTGTGAGCTATGATTACGGCATAATAGCCGAAACGCGTAAGCTTGTACACTACTGAAGGGCTGTTTCACTGGTAACCTGTTTTATTGGATGAATAAAGCTGTTTAATTGACTTTAACACTGCGACTCCAGCAACTCTTTATTTAGCATCTATCCCACCCCAACAGCTGTTGTCAGGGCTGCTAGTTTATAATCCAGAAACATTGATATTCTAAACTGTATGCAACAAGGTTGCCCTCTCTCACTAGTCCTGTTCGCTCTTTGCTTTGAACCGCTCGCAGCCTGCATCAGGAATACCCCTGAAAAACAAAAAACAAGGTAAACAATATTATAGTTCCATTGTCACTACTGAGTCTGCTAGATTGTGGAGGTCCCTGATGGGATCTCTTGAACTAATCCATCTGAGATCATGAGCTATCCCATTGAAGTTCCTATTGCATACAGATTTACACCAACAAATTGGGAAATGGGTTAACAAGGGGTTATATAGGGTGGCAGATTTTTTGGATGGGGGGAAGATTCACACTTTCACTCAGTTGCAGGAGAGAATTCTTCCAGGGAAGATGCAGTGGTTGTTTTGCCTTCAAGTCTCCTCAGCCCTAAATGCATACTGTTCCCCATGGCCCACACAAACATACAACACGCTAGAATGCATTTGCTCTACCTCAGTAAGACAAAAAAAGATGATCTCCACCATATATTTAGCCCTACAGGGAGCAAAATCAACTGATACCTCACCACTTATAGATAACTGGACAGCAGATATGGGCCTAAACCTTCCCATAGAGGAATGGACTCAAATTTTATATGACTCAGGGAGAGGGTTGATAAGTGCTGACTTAAAGGAGAACTGTATTAAAACAGTTTTCAGATGGTATCTACCTCCGGTGAGAACTTCCCACTTTTCTAGCGAGGGCTCGAAATTCTGTTTTAGAGGCTGCGTGGTGTGGTGGGACTGCCCTAGGGTTAAGGTATTATGGGATAAATTGCAGAGATTATTAAGTGAGATCTTACAAGAACCTATCTCCCTAAATGCAACTCAGGCTCTCCTCAATAATAAGATGACTTCTTTTATCAGGGCAATTAATACATTTATCAAAACTCTGTGCACAGCGACTAGAATTTGTATTGCCAGAAGTTGGAAGGTGGGAGTCCCAGCGTGTCAGGAGATCTTAAATAAAATTAAACACATATATTGTATGTCAGAATTAGCAGCCACAATTAAAGGGACCATGGAGCAGTCTACTATGATCTGGTTCTACTAGATAATGCAGTATAGGGAGGGTAATACACTTTAGAAGTGAAGCGACATCGCTTTATACTCCAGATATACCTTATAAATTCAAATTTTTGTTTTAGAGGTCATGAGAGTGAGACAACTGTTTTTCCACCCACACCATGATTAGGAGTTAATCAGCCTTAGGTCATTTACAGTGCAGACAACCACACAATAAGACCACAGAAGGTATACATTGTTTTATTTGTTAAAAATGCTTGGTTCTTATCGCTAGATTTAGAGTTCTGCAGCCAAAGGAGTGCGTTAGCTACGCTTGTTTTTTTCCCCCGCACCTTTTAAATACCGCTGGTATTTAGAGTTCACAGAAGGGCTGTGTTAGGCTCCATAAAGGAAGTGTAGAGCATAATTTACCGCCACTATAACTCTAAATACCAGCAGTACTTACGGACGCGGCCAGCTTCAAAAACGTGCTCGTGCACGATTCCCCCATAGGAAACAATGGGGCCGTTTGAGCTGGAAAAAAACCCTAACACCTGCAAAAAAGCAGCGTTCAGCTCCTAACGCAGCCCCATTGTTTCCTATGGGGAAAAACTTCCTAAGTCTGCACCTAACACCCTAACATGCACCCCGAGTCTAAACATCCCTAACCTTACACTTATTAACCCCTAATCTGCCGCCCCCGCTGACCCCTGCATATTATTATTAACCCCTAATCTGCCGCTCCGTACACCGCCGCAACCTACATTATCCCTATGTACCCCTAATCTGCTGCTCCTAACACCGCCGACCCCTATATTATATTTATTAACCCCTAATCTGCCGCCCCCATCGTCGCTGCCACCTACCTACAATTATTAACCCCTAATCTGCCGACTGGACCTCACCGCTACTATAATAAAGTTATTAACACCTAATCCGCCTCACTCCCGCCTCAATAACCCTATAATAAATAGTATTAACCCCTAATCTTCCCTCCCTAACATCACCAACACCTAACTTCAAGTATTAACCCCTAATCTGCCGACCCGGACCTCGCCGCTACTCTAATAAATGTATTAACCCCCTAAAGCTAAGTCTAACCCTAACCCTAACACCCCCCTAAGTTAAATATAATTTTTATCTAACAAAATAAATAAACTCTTATTAAATAAATTATTCCTATTTAAAGATAAATACTTACCTGTAAAATAAACCCTAATATAGCTACAATATAAATAATAATTATATTGTAGCTATTTTAGGATTAATATTTATTTTACAGGTAACTTTGTATTTATTTTAACCAGGTACAATAGCTATTAAATAGTTAATAACTATTTAATAGCTACCTAGTTAAAATAATTACAAAAGTACCTGTAAAATAAATCCTAACCTAAGTTACAATTAAACCTAACACTACACTATCAATAAATGAATTAAATAAAATACCTACAAATAAAAACAAATAAATACAAATAAATATACTAACTAAAGTACAAAAAAATAAAAAAAGAACTAAGTTACAAAAAATAAAAAAATAATTTACAAACATTATAAAAATATTACAACAATTTTAAGCTAATTACACCTACTCTAAGCCCCCTAATAAAATAACAAAGCCCCCCAAAATAAAAAAATGCCCTACCCTATTCTAAAATTAAAATTGAAAAGCTCTTTTACCTTACCAGCCCTTAAAAGGGCCTTTTGCGGGGCATGCCCCAAAGAATTCTGCTCTTTTGCCTGTAAAAAAAAACATACAATACCCCCCCAACATTACAACCCACCACCCACATACCCCTAATCTAACCCAAACCCCCCTTAAATAAACCTAACACTAAGCCCCTGAATATCTTCACCATGCCGGGTATCACCGATCCATCCAGAAGAGGCTCCGAAATCTTCATCCAAGCCCAAGCGGGGGCTTAAGAGGTCCATCATCAGGCTGAAGAGGTCCATCATCGGGCTGAAGAGGTCCATCATCTGTCTGAAGAGGTCCATCATCCGGCTGAAGTCTTGATCCAAGCGGGGGCTGAAGAGATCCATCATCCGGCTGAAGTCTTCTATCAAGCGGCATCTTCAATCTTCTTTCTTCCGGATCCATCTTCATACCGCCGACACGGAACATCCATCCTGGCCGATGACTTCCCGACGAATGACGGTTCCTTTAAATGACGTCATCCAAGATGGCGTCCCTCGAATTCCGATTGGCTGATAGGATTCTATCAGCCAATCGGAATTAAGAAAGGAAAATTCTGATTGGCTGATGGAATCAGCCAATCAGATTGAGCTCGCATTCTATTGGCTGTTCCGATCAGCCAATAGAATGCGAGCTCAATCTGATTGGGTGATTGGATCAGCCAATCGGATTGAACTTAAATCTGATTGGCTGATTCCATCAGCCAATCAGAATTTTCCTACCTTAATTCCGATTGGCTCATAGAATCCTATCAGCCAATCGGAATTTGAGGGACACCATCTTGGATGACGTCATTTAAGGAACCGTCATTCTGGAAGTCGTCGGCCAGGATGGATGTTCCGCGTCGGCGGGATGAAGATGGATCTGGAAGAAAGAAGATTGAAGATGCCGCTTGATAGAAGACTTCAGCCGGATGATGGATCTCTTCAGCCCCCGCTTGGATCAAGACTTCAGCCAGATGATGGACCTCTTCAGCCCGATGATGGACCTCTTCAGCCCCACTTGGGCTTGGATGAAGATTTCGGAGCCTCTTCTGGACGGATCGGTGATACCCGGCGTGGTGAAGACAAGGTAGGGAGATCTTCAGGGGCTTAGTGTTAAGTTTATTTAAGGGGGTTTGGGTTAGATTAGGGGTATGTGGGTGGTGGGTTGTAATGTTGGGGGGGTATTGTATGTTTTTTTTTACAGGCAAAAGAGCAGAATTCTTTGGGGCATGCCCCACAAAAGGCCCTTTTAAGGGCTGGTAAGGTAAAAGAGCTTTTCAATTTTAATTTTAGAATAGGGTAGGGCATTTTTTATTTTGGGGGGCTTTGTTATTTTATTAGGGGGCTTCGAGTAGGTGTAATTAGCTTAAAATTGTTGTAATATTTTTATAATGTTTGTAAATTATTTTTTTATTTTTTGTAACTTAGTTCTTTTTTTATTTGTTGTACTTTAGTTAGTTTATTTAATTGTATTTATTTGTAGGTATTTGTATGTAATTTATTTATTGATAGTGATAGGGTTTAATTGTAGATAATTGTATGTATTTTATTTAATTAATTTATTGATAGTGTAGTGTTAGGTTTAATTGTAACTTAGGTTAGGATTTATTTTACAGGTAATTTTGTAATTATTTTAACTAGGTAGCTATTAAATAGTTATTAACTATTTAATAGCTATTGTACCTGGTTAAAATAAATAAAAAATTACCTGTAAAATAAATATAAATCCTAAAATAGCTACAATACAATTATTATTTATATTGTAGCTATATTAGGGTTTAATATTTAGCTTTAAATAGGAATAATTTATTTAATAAGAGTTAATTTATTTGGTTAGATAAAAATTATATTTAACTTAGGGGGGTGTTAGTGTTAGGGTTAGACTTAGCTTTAGGGGTTAATAAATTTAATAGAGTAGCGGTGAGGACCGGTCAGCAGATTAGGGGTTAATACTTGAAGTTAGGTGTCGGTAATGTTAGGGAGGGCAGATTAGGGGTTAATACTATTTATTATAGGGTTTTTGAGGCGGGAGTGAGGCGGATTAGGGGTTAATAACTTTATTATAGTAACGGTGAGGTCCGGTCGGGAGATTAGGGGTTAATAATTGTAGGTAGGTGGTGGCGATGTTGGGGGCGGCAGATTAGGGGTTAATAAATATAATATAGGGGGCGGCGGTGTTAGGGGCAGCAGATTAGGGGTACATAGGGATAACGTAGGTTGCGGCGGTGTGCGGTCGGCAGATTAGGGGTTAAAAAAATGTATAAGAGTGGCGGCGATGTGGGGGGCCTCGGTTTAGGGGTGCATAGGTAGTTTATGAGTGTTAGTGTATTTTAGAGCACAGTAGTTAAGAGCTTTATGAACCGGCGTTAGCACAGAAAGCTCTTAACTCCTGGCTTTTTGCTGCGGCTGGAGTCTTGTCATTAGATTTCTAATGCTCACTTCATCCAAGACTCTAAATACCGTCATTAGAAAGGTCCCATTGAAAAGATAGGATACGCAAATGGCGTAGGGGGATCTGCGGTATGGAAAAGTCGCGGCTGCAAAGTGAGCGTTAGAGCCTTTCCTGACTGACTCTAAATACCAGCGGGCGGCCAAAACCTTCGTTAGGAGCCCCTAACGCTGGTTTTGACGGCTAACGCAGAACTCTAAATCTAGGCGTTAGTTTTTTGTTGTTGTTTTTTTTTTTTTTTTTCATATTAAAAGCACAGAAGTTAGTTATATTCACAATAAAGGACATGAGGTGAGGTGACCAGTAATGGTTCTTGTGATGGAGTGTAGACCATTCCTTGGTTCAATTGGAGTTGACGGGTATTTTAAACTTCCATAGCCATCGCACATGGACATTTGACCCGTCCATTCTTAAATTTCAGCCTACACATCTTAGAATATTTGTGGCTCTAAAAGAATACTAGCAATTGAAAAAAGATACAACAGGTGCGATTAATGCATGGGCAGCACATAAACCCTTTCTTAGGGGTTTACTAGTTAAAGAAAAATCGATAGCCAATAAAAAGTGCAGAGCCACAATAGATAAGTTCCAAATAGAAATACCTAACCTGCAGAAGCAACATCAACACTCCCTATCTAGTAAAACATTTCAGCTACTCCAAACTTTAAAGAAAACTCTAGCAAAAATTCTGGAAGATTCGTCAGTAAAGGCTATCCACATGATGAAAGCACATTATTACTTATATTCAAATAAACCAGATAAATACCTTGCACACAATAAAGGAGCTGAAACCAGGCAAAGTGGCGGGACCAGATTGCTATTCTGGGGATTATTACTATTATTATTCAAGACAGAGTTAATCCCTCATTTACAGAGGTTTTGTAATAATATTATGCAGGGCAGGGAAATACCCTTAGATTTAATAAGAGCAAAGATAGTGGTAATTCCGAAGGTGGGTAAGCATTTAGAACTGTGTCAAAGTTATAGACAGATCTCTTTGATCAATCAGGACCTTAAAATTTTAACTAAGATTCTAGCCAACTGCATGAAGGTAATTGTCCCGCGGCTCGTCCAGCCGGACCAGGTAGGCTTTGTAATGGAGAGGGAGGCCCCAGACAATGTTAGAAGAACTCTGGTTCAGGTGGATTATTTGATGGGCACTAAAAAAACGCTTTCTCTGCTCTTCTCTTTGGACACGGAGAAGGCGTTAGACAGAATTGACTGGGGGTATATGGAAACTGTTTTGCATGAAATGGGCTTTGAAGGGAATTTCATGAAAGCTGTGGGGAGCATCTATTCCACCCAACAGCTGTTGTCAGGGCTGCTAGTTTATAATCCAGAAACATTAATATTCTGAACGG
Source organism: Bombina bombina (assembly GCF_027579735.1). NCBI lineage: Eukaryota > Metazoa > Chordata > Amphibia > Anura > Bombinatoridae > Bombina > Bombina bombina. Next base: position 533,449,033 of record NC_069503.1, read on the forward strand.
TACGCAACAAGGTTGCCCTCTCTCACTAGTCCTGTTCGCTCTTTACATTGAACCGCTCACAGCCTGCATCAGTAATACCCCAGAGATATCAGGGGTTAAATTGAAAAACCTAGAACATACGCTTTAACTCTTCGCGGATGATGTTCTCTTGACCCTGACTAAGCCCTTCCGAACTTATACCAAGTTTTGAATTACTTCTCCATGATTTCTGGTTATAAGATCAATTTAGATAAATGCAAAGCATAGCACTACCACAACACACCAAGAAATTAATTGAAGCTAATTTTTATTTGATATGGGCAAAAAGAGCCATTACATATCTGGGAGTTAAGATAGCTGGCAACTTTAGGAAACTAAATTAATTAAATTATGTCCCATTACTTAAAGCAATCAATAGGGACCTGAAAAAATCGTATCGATTCTTCTGGTTCGTTAGGTTATCGGCCATTAAAATGAACGTCCTCCTCGGATTTTATACCTTTTCAGAGTGTTACTGATTACAGTCCCCAAATCAGAAATATATAAGATGCAATCAAGTATACACACCTTCTTGAGAGGGGATTGACAGGCCCGAATAGCTTCAAACACTTTAACACTACATAGACAGTTGGGAAGCATGGGTTATCCAAACCTGACTGACTATTACCAGGCTGCTAAACTATCTCAGGTGTCCTTATTAAGTAAAAACAACAGAAATATCCTCTGGACTAGAATAGAAGCGGACTTGGGGGGCTACGAAAAAACCCTGCAGGTATACTGTGGGACACTACAAAAAACAAGGTAAACAATATTATAGTACCATTGTCACTACTGAGTCTGCTAGATTGTGGAGGTCCCTGATGGGATCTCTTGCACTAATCCATCTGAGATCATGAGCTATCCCATTGAAGTTCCTATTGCATACAGATTTACACCAACAAATTGGGAAATGGGTTAACAAGGGGCTATATAGGGTGGCAGATTTTTTGGATGGGGGGAAGATTCAAACTTTCACTCAGTAGCAGGGAAGATGCAGTGGTTTTTTTACCTTCAGGTCTCCTCAGCCCTAAATGCATACTGTTCCTCATGGCCCACACAAACATACAACACGCTAGAACGCATTTGCACTACCTCAATAAGACAAAAAAAGAAGATCTCCACCATATATTTAGCCCTACAGGGAGCAACATCAACTGATACCTCACCACTTATAGATAACTGGACAGCAGATATGGGCCTAAACCTTCCCATAGAGGAATGGACTCAAATTTTATATGACTCAGGGAGAGGGTTGGTAGGTGCTGACTTAAAGGAGAATTGTATTAAAACAGTTTTCAGATGGTATTTCACTACGTTGAGAACTTCCCACTTTTCTAGAGAGGGCTCGAAATTCTGTTATAGAGGCTGCGTTGGTGTGGTGGGACTGCCCTAGGGTTAAGGTGATATGGGATAAATTGCAGAGATTGTTAAGTGAGATCTTACAAGAACCTATACATTGTTAATATATTGGAATTCCCTGGTCATTGTACATTTTTGTCTTGGCTTTTAGTGGTATTTTTAGCTTTTCTAGCGCCCTTACTTTTTCTCTCACACTTGTCACTTTTCACTTAATAGCTTGAAGGAACTATTACTCAGTTAAGGTGTTTAATACCCCGCACTAAGCGCACTACCATCACCCACTATCTCACATCTTACAAGAACCTGTCTCGCTAAATGCAACTCAGGCTCTCCTTAAACATAAAATGACTCATTTTAATTGGGCAATTAATACAATCGCATTCTACTGGCTGATCCAATGAGCCAATCGGATTGAACTTCAATCCAATTGGCTGATAGCATCAACCAATCTGATTTTTCCTACCTTAATTCTGATTGGCTGATAGAATCCTATCAGCCAATCGGAATTCGAGGGACACCATCTTGGATGACGTCATTTAAAGGACCAGCCATTCGTCGGGTAGTCGTCGGCTTAGAAGGATGTTCCGCGCCGGAGGTCTTCAAGATGGAGCCGTTCCTCGTCGGATATATGATAGATGCTCTCTAATTCGGGTACGTATGTCCCTTGGGGTCATTCCAATGTATTGACCCTTACAAATAGAGCATTCTATCAAATATATCACAAACTTGGAGGTGCAATTTATGCAACCCCTAGTTTAAAAAATTTCTATGGAATAAGACATAGGCCTCTATTTATCAAGCTGTCTACTTACCTGCATTCAACGGCCCCAATACGCTCACCTAAGATCGCCTAACATCGCCGCCGCGGGCCTGAATACGTTCCCCAAATTTATCAAGAAAGCTGTCAAAAAGCCACGCACCAAGTACGAAGCGATGAGCAGTTGACTGTTGTTAACTAACAGTCATCGATCTCGCTGCTCTTCGGCTTATTCGCAGCTTTCTTGCTACCCTGACACTAAGCACCCACACTATACTAACTGTTTTACCCCCTAAACCGCCGCTCCTGGAGCCCCCCGCACCTAAATAAAGTTATTAACCCCTAAACCGCTGCTCCAGGACCCCGCTGCAACTCTAATAAATATATTAACCCCTAAACCGCCACTCCCGGACCCTGCCGCCACCTACATTATACCTATTAACCCCTAATATGCCGCCCCCTATACCGCCGCCACCTACATAAAGTTATTAACCCCTATCCTGCCTATCCCGGACCCCGCCACAACTAAATAAATTGTTTAACTCCTACACCGCCACTCCCGGAGCCCACCGCCACCTACATTATATTTATTAACCCCTAATCTGCCCCCCCTACACCACTGCCACTATAATAAACATATTAACCCCTAAACCTAAGTCTAACTCTAACCCTAACACCCCCTAACTTAAAAATAATTTAAATACATCTAAATAAAATAACTATAATTAAATAAATAATTCCTATTTGAAACTTAAATACTTACCTATTAAATAAACCCTAAGCTAGCTAGAATATAACTAATAGTTACATTGTAGCTAGCTTAGGGTTTATTTTTATTTTACAGGCAAGTTTGTATTTATTTTAACTAGGTAGAATAGTTACTAAATAGTTATTAACTATTTAATAACTACCTAGCTAAAATAAATACAAATTTACCTGTAAAATAAACCCTAACCTAAGTTACAATTATACCTAACACTACAATTATATAAATAAAATTAATTAACTACAATTACCTACAATTAAATACAATAAAATAAACTAAAGTACAACCCCCCCCCCCACTAAATTACAGAAAATAAAAAAATAATTTCAAGAATTTTAAACTAATTACACCTAATCTAAACCCCCTAATAAAAAAAAAGCCCCCAAAAATAATAAAAATTCTTACCCTATACTAAATTACAAATAGCCCTTAAAAGGACTTTTTGCGGGGCATTGCCCCAAAGTAATCAGCTCTTTTACCTGTAAAAAAACAAATACAACCCCCCCAACATTAAAACCCACCACCCACACACCCAACCCTACTCTAAAACCCACCCAAACCCCCCTTAAAAAAAACAACACTAACCCCCTTGAAGATCACCCTACCTTGAGCCGTCTTCACCCAGCCGGGCACAATTGGACCTCCAGAGGGGCAGAAGTCTTCATCCGATCTGGGCAGAAGAGGACCTCCAGATGGGCAGAAGGCTTCATCCAGACGGCATCTTCTATCTTCATCCATCTGGAGCGGAGCGGGTCCATCTTCAATCCATCCGATGCAGAGCAGCCTCTTCCATCGGCGTCCTAACGAAGAATGAAGGTTCCTTTAAATGACGTCATCTAAGATAGCGTCCCTTGAATTCTGACTGGCTGTTAGGATTCTATCAGCCAATCGTAATTAAGGTAGGAAAAATCCTATTGGCTGATGCAATCAGCCAATATGATTGACCTCACATTCTACTGGCTGATCCAATGAGCCAATCGGATTGAACTTCAATCCAATTGGCTGATAGCATCAACCAATCGGATTTTTCCTACCTTAATTCTGATTGGCTGATAGAATCCTATCAGCCAATTGGAATTCGAGGGACACCATCTTGGATGACGTCATTTAAAGGACCAGCCATTCGTCGGGTAGTCGTCAGCTTAGAAGGATGTTCCGCGCCGGAGGTCTTCAAGATGGAGCCGTTCCTCGTCGGATGGATGAAGATAGAAGATGCCGCTTGGATGAAGATGTCTGCCAGTCCAGATGTCCTCTTCTGCCCGGATAGGATGAAGACTTCTGCTGGTCCGGATGTGATCTTCTGCCCCATCGCATGAAGACTGGTGCCCAGCTGGGTGAAGACGGCTCAAGGTAGGGTGATCTTCTTTGGGGTAGTGTTAGGTTTTTTTAAGGGGGGATCGGGTGGGTTTTAGAGTAGGGGTGTGTGGGTGGTGGGTTGTAATGTTGGGGGTGTATTGTATTTATTTCTTTTACAGGTAAAAGAGCTGATAACTTTGGAGCAATGCCCCGCAAAAAGCCCTTTTAAGGGCTGGTAAAAGAGCTGATTACTTTGGGGTAATTCCCCCGCAAAAGGCCCTTTTAAGGGCTATTTGTAATTTAGTGTAGGGTAGGGAATTTTATTATTCTGGGGGCTTTTTATTTTATTAGGGGGCTTAGATTAGGTGTAATTAGTTTAAACTTCTTGTAATTTTTTTTTATTTTCTGTAATTTAGTGTTTATTTTTTTCGTAATTTCGTGTTTGTTATTTTTCGTAATTTAGTTTATTGTATTTAATTGTAGGTAGTTTAGTTAATTTATTTAATGATAGTGTAGTGTTAGGTGTAATTGTAACTTAGGTTAGGATTTATTTTACAGGTAATTTTGTACTTATTTTAGCTAGGTCGTTATTAAATAGTTAATAACTTTTTAATAACTATTGTACCTAGTTAAAATAAATACAAAGTTGCCAGTAAAATAAAAATAAATCATAAGATAGCTACAATGTAATTATTAATTATATTGTAGCTATCTTATGGTTTATTTTACAGGTAAGTATTTAGTTTTAAATAGGAATAATTTATTTAATTGAAGTTATTTTATTTAGATTTATTTAAATTATATTTAAATTAGGGGGGTGTTAGGGTTAGATTTAGGTTTAGGGGTTAATAACTTTATTATAGTAGCGGCGACGTTGGGGGCTGCAGATTAGGGGTTAATAAATAGTAGGTGTCGGCGATGTTAGGGCAGGCAGATTAGGGGTTAATAAAAATTAACTAGTGTTTGCGAGGCGGAAGTGCAGTGGTTTAGGGGTTAATACATTTATTAGGGGTTGGGGTTAATAAGTGTAGTTAGGTTGCGGCGATGTTGGGGGCAGCAGATTAGGGGTTAATAACTATAATGTAGGTTGCGGCGATGTTAGGGGCAGCAGATTAGGGGTTCATAAGTATAATGTAGATAGCGGCAATGTCCGGTCCGCAGATTAGGGGTTAAAAATATTTATTATAGTGTTTGTGATGTGGGGGGGGCCTCAGTTTAGGGGTTAATAGGTCATTTATGGGTTTTAGTGTACTTGTTAGCACTTTAGTTAAGAGTTTTATGTTACAGCGTTAGCCCATAAAACTCTTAACTACTGACTTTTAAATGCGGTAGAAGTCTTGACAGGAGAGGGTCTACCGCTCACTTCTTCCAAGACTTGTAATACCAGCATTAGGCAAATCCCATAGAAAAGATAGGATACGCAATTGACATAAGGGGATTTGTGGTATGGAAAAGTGAGCGGTACACCTGTACCTGCCAAACTTGTAATACCAGCGGGCGTTAAAAAGCAGCGTTGGGACCTCTCAACGCTGCTTTTTTTTTTTTTTTATGAATTTTTATTCAGTTTTAGAATGTAAAGCAACATTTGGGGACACGCAGGACCCCTATTCAAACATAAACAGGCAAAAAAGGATACAGTGATGATTAAACAACAATTTCAAGTCAAGTGAGTTACAACAGGTATGCTGACATCAAAGTAGGATCTTAAACCAAGTATGTATGAGCAAAACCAATATGTAAACACGACAATCAGTAATTAGTCATGGAAATCAAGGCCAAGCTCCTCATATATATCTTATGTCAGGGTAGTGAGGGTAGGGGCGAGAGGAGGAATTGCTCAAATAAAGAACGATCTCTTCTGGGTCTCACTTATAGGACACAAACTCAGTATAAAAAAATTAAAAGAGTGGAGTTTAAGGATGGTTTGGTAATACGAGGGGGATTTCAAGCACCCCCTTAAATTCACTTGTATGTTTAGAGTGGGGGGAGGGGAGGCAGGAAAGTTAGGGGGGGTAATGGGTATGGGGGGAAAATGCAGAGGGTGAGGAAGTGGTATGAACCTAGAGAAGAATCTCTACTTGTAAGTCGCCTACTAAGGGGAAGAGGTGAATTCAGTAGTCAAGTGTCCTGTGCAGGTATGTTTGGCTTCCAGTTATTATTGTGTTGTTCTTTCCAGTCTGTCCAGACTAGTTCAAACAGGTCAGAGTTGTTTAGTTTATGAAAGATGTCCTTCTCCATAGTATATAAGTATGCCATTGTGTTACAAACTGTGGACCAACTAGGGGAGAGCTCTTTTTTCCACGAACAGGCTATGGAATGTTTGACAGTCATAAATAGGAATATACAGATGTATGAGTGATGTTTAGGAAGGGCATGAATGTGTAAATGCAGAAGGGCAACCACAGGCGACTTAGGGAGGGGAACACTCATACACGAAAGGAATGCAAAACATTGACGCCACAAAGGTTGAATCACAGGGCACTCCCACCATATATGGAATGCTGTCCCTCTGTGGCCACATTTCTTCCAACACTCAGAGGACGCATTCGGGAACATCTTTGCCAGCCTAGTAGGCACATAGTACCAATGAGATAAGAGTTTAAAGTAAACCTCATAAAGCGTTGTACAGTGTATGGCCTTCTGCGTTAAACAAAATGCACATTCCCACACATCAGGGAGGACACTCACCCCCAAGAGTTTCTCCCAAAGGGCAAGATGGGAAGGTGTTTCAGGGCATTGCGTACCGCCTAGCATCACGTAATGAAGAAATAGGGGCCTGCACAGCCTGACGCCCTGATAACAAATGGTCTCCCACATGGTCAGCAGACGAGCAAGGATTGGTTTAAATCCCCAACTGTTTAAGAAACTCTTGATTCTATAGATCTCAAAGGGCAAGTAGGGAGGTACTTGGGTATCTCCACTAATTTGGGGGAGCTGTTTGAAGGAGTCTCGAGTAATTAGCGGACCACAGGTCCGACACTCGATAAACCCCCATTTGAATCCATTTATTAGGATGAGAGTCCTGAAGGCCTGAAAGGAGACCCGCCATAGAGGTAATAGGGGAGGGATGTGGAGCAATGTGTGGGTGGTGTCTAATCTTGTCCCAGAAGTCGAGACACCCCGCAACAACTGGGTTTATAAGTTCTAGTTCTCTACGACAATGCGGCAGAGTCCAAATTAAGTCGCATAGACTAACTTGATGAGGTAGGGAGGCTTGCTCAATTGCTCTCCACTTAGAATGGGACAGCTTAACTCCCCATTGGGACACATGGGTTAGCCTAGTACCATCATAGTATCTAGAAACCGATGGGGATGCTACCTCTCCAGAAGTTTTAGGGAGTTGGAGTAATTTGTGTGCCACTCTAGGAGGTTTATTCTGCCAGATAAATTTTGTAAATCCACTTTGGAATTGGAGCAGGAGGGATTTAGGAATCTTGATAGGGAGGCATCGAAAAAGATAGGTAAGTCTTGAAAGAAAGGACATTTTTAAAGCAGCAATTCTTCCAAGCCAGGACACATGCTGCACGTTCCAATCCCTTTTCAGGGTGTGGAGTGAGGTGAGAAGGGGAATATAGTTATCCTTTATAATCTGGGGAAAGCTACTTGATAGCCTAACACCCAAGTGTAGGACAGAATGTTCTGTCCAGGTGAAATTAAAGCTTTTTTTCATGGAGGCCAGCTGCTCGCCAGTGAAACCTTGTGTGTACACTTCTGTTTTTGACAGGTTTAATTTGTAATAAGAGTGGGCACTGAAAGAGGCAAGTATGTCCAGGAGTCTAGGGATATTCTGCATGGGCTGGGTCGCAAAGAGTGTGACATCATCCGCAAAAACAAGGTGATACCATGTATCTGAGGAATTTGCTCTGGTAAAGGCTCAATTGATAAGGCGAACAACAGCGGCGATAGTGGGCAGTCCTGTCTGGTGCTGTTTGCAATGGTAAAGGTAGGAGAACGAAAGCCCAATCCGCTCACAAAAGCTGTGGGAGTCACGTAAAGGGCCCTAATTGCCCCAATAAAATCACGAAGGAGACGAAATCGCTCAAGAACCGCCCAGAGATATTGCCATCTGACGCGGTCAAAGGCCTTCTCCGCGTCCAAAGAGATGACTGAAAGGGGTTTCCGTAGTTGGGAAGAGAGAGTCAGGATATTAAGTAACCCTCGCATGTTATCCGGGCCCTCCCTCTGGGGCACAAAACCCACCTGGTCTGGGTCAATTAGGGAGGGTAAAAACTTAGCGAGTCTGTTGGCCAATATTTTAGAGTAAAACTTTATGTCAGTATTTATCAGAGAAATGGGTCTGTAGCTGGGGCAAAGAGTTGGATCTTTGTTTGGTTTTAAGATGGTAACTATGTTGGCTTCAAGAAATTCTTTTTGAAAGTAGCCTTCCTTTCTGGCTAGATTATAAAACTTAAGTAATAAAGGGGAGAGCTCATGAGCAAACATTTTATAAAAATGTACCGGATATCCGTCTGGCCCAGGTGACTTAAACGATTTTGCATTCTTAATGACTGTCATAACTTCCATGAGCGAAAAAGGGGAACTTAAAAGGTTGCGTTGCTCAGAAGATAGTGTGGGAAACTACAGGTAGGTACGTAGGACCTCTTCAGGGGTAGACCTAGGAGATTCAAATGCGGCTATATTATACAACTTAGTATAATAGTCAGCAAACGCCTCCCCGATGTGAGATGGGATTTGGAGGTGAGAGTCTGAGGTTCGTATGCAGTGAATTTGCGAAGCCCCGGTTCTGTTTCTGATCTTATTGGCCAGTAAATAATCGGCTTTATTACCTTTGTAATAAAACATTTGTTTCAGCTTAGTGAGGTTGACCCGAGTTCTGTGGAGCTCAAGTTGAGAAATGTGGTTCTTGACCGCAGTGATTTGTGACGTAATGTCTGCATGAACTGCACCTCTATTTTGCTTTTATAATTGTCTCAGTTTGATATGGGCCTGCGAGAGGGTCAGGCCAGCTTGCTTTCTGAGGTGTGCTTGTTTAGTGACCAGGAGTCCTCTAAATGTGGCTTTGGCCACACCCCATAAAGTGTCATCCCTAACTGTGGCGTTATCATTTGCTTGTATGTAATGGGTGATATCCCTTCGAAGATCTTCCCTAAAGGGTATATCTTCAAGGATGTGATGGGGTAAATGCCAATTGGACCTCAAACGGGTGCTGTTAGCAGTGTCAATATCAATCTGGACCAGGTCATGATCAGACCAAGCGCAGAGGGAAATTCTAGCCTGTGAGACTAGGTCTAGGGATTTTGCAGAGGAGAAGATGTAGTCTAATCTGGAATACAGTCTAAGAAAAAAAGAGAAAAGTGTGTATAGTCATAATCTTGTGGGTGGATAGCTCTCCAGATGTCATAGAGACCTGAGCAGGACATTAGATGATGAAATCTACTAGATAATTGTTTGGCTGGAGAAGACGCCATAGTCCTAGAGGTAGTTTTTCTGTCAATTGTGTGGTCCCAGACCATGTTAAAATCACCTGCTATGAAAACTCTGCCTTGTTGTACCCGCTCAAGGACGTGGAGGATATGCTTAAGGTATTTCGGTTGGTTGGAGTTTGGGAGATATATGGAGGCTAAAGTGTGGGTGACATGATTTAATTTGCAAATTAAAATAATATATCTCGACTGAATATCTTTAATAATTTTAATTGGCTCAAAGGCAAGTCTCTTGTGTAGAAGAATCGCTACCCCTCTAGCTTTTTTGGTAAAAGAGGCCGTTTCAATGTGCGAATAGGTCTTGGAAACAAGTTTGAGGGGTTCACTATCTAGCCAATGGGTCTCTTGGAGGAATACTACATCTGGATTGTGATGCTTCAGGGATCTTAATAGGAGGCTGCGCTTATGAGGAGAGTTGAGACCTCTAACATTGTGTGTTAATAACCTAATAGAGGGCATAGGGGGTAGTAGGTAATAGTGTTTCAGAGATGGGGTAGGGAATTTGAGGGAGAGAGTGGAAGGGTAGGACGGGCTCTAATAAAGAACCCTAGATTGTGGTGGAAATAATCCACCTGAAAGAGTCCTAGTGCGGACTTCTAAGTGGGGGCGGAGGGTATGAGGTGATAAACCAAGGTTTATAGGGCTGAGAACATCATCAGCCCTGCTCCATAAACTACACATACTTAAATATTAATGAATAACAGTTAATCTGAACTAATTCAGCAAAACAATGAGGAAGTATATAAACATAGCATACAGTGCAATTTAGGCCTGCAAAGGTGTAACAGATAGAACAGGCCTACAAGAAATATGTAGAAGTGTAGTCCACTTAAACCTATCAATGACCCTTAACATATTCAGGGAAACATTCAGAACATATATGAACAAAATATATAGTGGAAATTTTAGGCCTGTATAGGTGCTGCAGAGAGAGAGACAGGCCTTCAAGTTGCAGAAAGGAGAGCAGGTCACTTGAATCAGTGAGCGTCCATGGGCTGGGGTATCCTCGCCCTTTTAACTCTCTGTTCTTTAACAGACCACTCAGGTGCAGAAGCTCGTAACTTAGGATGAGGGGGATCTCGCTGTGGGGGGGGGGGGCTCAGGCATAAGACCCCAGTTCGTTAAAAGATAAAGGCCCTGGGCTAAGGTTGCTGCCCCAAAGGTTTGGTTATCCTTAGTAATAATGAGCCTGGTGGGATATCCCCATCTGTACTTGATGCGGTTTTTATGCAGGGTAACAGTGATAGGTTGATAATGCCTCCTTTGTTGAAGGGTGTGAGCCGAGAGATCGGGAAGGAGTTGTATATCTTTAAATCTCTCACTGAGAGATGGCTTCTTGAAAGCTGCTTGCATTAGTCTGTCCTTGTATAGGAAACTATGGAAGCAAACTAATACATCCCGCGGGTTATCAGAGGCCACAGTTCTAGGACGCAAAGCTCTATGCGTACATTCCATGGTGTTGGTCAAGCCTTCTGGAGTGCCTATTAGATCACGAAACAAGTCCACCAGAAACTCCTGTAGCTCAGCTGGAGCCACCGTCTCAGGAACTCCTCGGAATCTAATATTATTGCACCTGGATCTGTTCTCGACGTCTGCTAACTTAAACTCAAGCTGAGATATCTGGTCAGCTAGAGTTTCTGCGTATGTAAGTAGGTTAGACTGATCAACCACAATGTCATCCTGCTTCCGTTCCAGGGAATCTACTCTTTCGCCTATTTCAGAGATCTCTTTTTTGAGTTAGACAGAACCAAGCTGTATTTCTTGTGTGATGAATTTAGTCTGCGAGGCTAACATCTTCTTTAGTGTTGTTTCAGTAATGAAATGCTGCGAAGCAGACGCAGAATGAATACTAGATTCAGATTCCTCATCTTGAGAATCAGGGTCACTTATATCTCTTTGGGTTTCCATGCTTGAACCTTTGGGTGGCTGAGTAAAGTGGTCATAGACTGTCTTCTTAGATTTCAACGACGACTTGGGGAGCTTTCTACCTAAGTGCGGCATATTGCGAGGATAAAGTATTAGCGGAAACCCGCAAGGCAAGGGTCCCAAGCACTCTCTACAAAAGGTTATACAGACTGCGCAAAGGTTAGGGTATATATGCTTTAGATTTTAAGGGGATATTTCTCCTAAATCCCCAGGGGAAAGGACACATAGAGAACAATGTAAAATCTAAAGCGCCAGTACAGGCAAAAAATACCCAGGAAAAAGAGAGCATACGAATTTGATGTTTATATTAAAAAATAATTTATTTTTCAACAAATGTCACAATGAGAACCTAAAAATAAAAATATATGTATAACATGGAATGATAATCTCCTAGGTAAAAATTACACCTTATACAAGAATTCAGACAGTAAAATATGTGATTGGCCAATCTCTATTAAAAAAATGTGAGTAATCTATAAAAGCATTTACACAAGGAAAATCACACATATATTGTAGGCTACTAATGTAAGCAACTAGAACTGTATGTATCACAATTTCTAGCAATTTATAACACAATATCTATCATAAAAATATCTACTGATAATCTAAGAGTATGTACGCTAAGTGCATATACCAAAATAGCTTCCGTTAAATATGGCTATGTCAGCATTAACAGTGAAATGTCCACAAAGGTGCAGATGAATATGAATGCTTTACTGGTATCCGTGATTCCTTTAGTGTAGCACAGTGTTTTTGGGTGTTAGTGCTCTAATGGATCCATTCGAAACTACAGGTACCTGTTTTAGTGATCCTTTTAAGTTCAGCTCTTAGAGTGGAATGAGCTGTCTTCTTTGTCCGATGTCACTTTGTAGAAGTAAATGCCTCCAGAATAAGACGAGCAATGTAACTGCTTTAGCTGATCTTGAAGCCGCGCTGTGAACCCCAGCTACAAACACTTCTGTCTCTTACTCAGTTCGCTCCTTTACCGGTTAGGGCGCTGATTGGCTTAATGGTATGGGAGTGTCTGGTTTGAGCTGTGGGGTGCCGGTTCTACAGCTGATCCTTTCCTTTCTTCCTCTTGATGCACAATAGGAGATCCGCAACGCGTTTCCGCTGAAATTACTTCAGCCTTTGTCAAGCTTGATCTCCTTTGAATCCTATGGCTTTAAATAGCCCTCCTTCCATTTCTATTGGTTAAGAATTTCAGCCAATGTGTGTCTAATTGGCTCAGAAATATTTGTTAAACATTTGTAAACATTATATCTCTTGAATTTATGTATATTCAGATATTGTTTATTTGGTAAGTTCTAATAATTAGTCATAAAATTAGTCAAAAAACCTTAATTTTGTAAAACTAAACTTTATTTTAGAGATATTAAGGTTGGAATTAATCATAAACAAGTATTTCTCTGAAATCTAAAATTGAATGATTGTATAAGATTATAAGAGATATTTTCAACAAACGTTGATAAAAGAACTCAGATGATAAAAAAAAAACTAAAAAGCAGTTACATTGCTCGTCTTATTCTGGAGGCATTTACTTCTACAAAGTGACATCGGACAAAGAAGACAGCTCATTCCACTCTAAGAGCTGAACTTAAAATGATCACTAAAACAGGTACCTGTAGTTTCGAGTGGATCCATTAGAGCACTAACACCCAAAAACACTGTGCTACACTAAAGGAATCACGGATACCAGTAAAGCATTCATATTCATCTGCACCTTTGTGGACATTTCACTGTTAATGCTGACATAGCCATATTTAACGGAAGCTATTTTGGTATATGCACTTAGCGTACATACTCTTAGATTATCAGTAGATATTTTTATGATAGATATTGTGTTACAAATTGCTAGAAATTGTGATACATACAGTTCTAGTTGCTTACATTAGTAGCCTACAATATATGTGTGATTTTCCTTGTGTAAATGCTTTTATAGATTACTCACATTTTTTTAATAGAGATTGGCCAATCACATATTTTACTGTCTGATTTCTTGTATAAGGTGTAATTTTTACCTAGGAGATTATCATTCCATGTTATACATATATTTTTATTTTGAGGTTCTCATTGTGACATTTGTTGAAGAATAAATTATTTTTTAATATAAACATCAAAATCGTACGCTCTCTTTTTCCTGGGTATTTTTTGCCTGTACTGGCGCTTTAGATTTTACATTGTTCTCTGTGCGTCCCAAGCTCTCTCTGCAACTTAAAATACGAATAGCTCTGCTGAAAAAGAAAGTCAGTACATCACATGTACATGACAAATACTATCCTGACCTCTGTGGAACAGGGCTGTATGTCACTTTAATGATCTCTATCACATTGATAGATGTAATGAATCATTACTTCCCTCCTAATGGAGCAGTGGGCTCCTATAGAACCTGTGTGAATGGTGGAGACTTGTCGGGTAGCCAAGCTAAGGATGAGGAGCGCAGTAAAGCTAGGGTTATCTGGGCACCTCCCCCTCACCTCGGGGAGGTAGAGGATACGACCCGAAGGAAGGGGAAAAGGGAGTGGGAAGTGACCCACCCAGACAAGCTGGGTAGGAGCGGGGAGGTGAGGGGAGACTGTATAAAACACAACTTAGTGAGGGATGAATGAACAGTTAGTATACCTTATGAGTGCTGTACTGGAGGAACTAATTAAGATTAAGCTGGCCTTTGATCCTGCCTATAGTAAAGTAGTAGGTATCTTGCTTTCAATGATGCTCTACTGTGATCCTATGTGAAATCAGTATGGGGGGGGGTCACCGTGTAGATTAAAGGTATAAGGAAACAGTTAGACAATGCAAAACCTCAAAAAGAAAAGGGCTACGTAAGTCAGGATCACTAATCTCCAGTGCCTAGATTACTGTGAAGAGAAGGGTAAGAAAAATGACACTACACCCTGAAAGAGCAATTTTCAGAGACACCTGAGCTGACGCAGCAACCTTAGCAAAGTGAATACAGAATTTCCTGTGCACTTCTTACGCTACGTGTCACTAATCTAAGTATGCATATAACTAGGTGGCCTAAGGTGACTTTACTAAAGGCATATATAACACAGAAATATACGCTTGACTGGTGTCGGTCAATAGAACCTGAAAAGAAGAGACCATAGGAGGTTACAGAGTGCAAAACTCACAGAAACAATTTCATAAGGACCAATAACATACAAAACATTAGCAATAATATCCCTGTAAAAGGAAAGGTTAAAGTTAGTTGACAAATTAACACTACAATTTGGGCAGATAGCCTAAATACAAAAAGCTGGCGCAGCAGCTGTTAGTGTAAAGGGTCCACAACATGTAATGAGAGTAGTGGCAAGGAGTATGGGCCTTTAGTGTGTCAGAAGAAAGTCACTGCAGATCAGGTGCAAGGATAAGTTTTAAACAATAAAGGTCAATAAAGGAGAAGTTTATTGCATATGTAAGAGCAGTGCAGTCATTAAGGGAAACTCTGCTGATAAGGTGAGGCTTGTAGAGTACCAGGAAAGATCTGGGTACAGGAGGACCCCCTGTTTATGGCAACGCTAGTTGTCTTGGAGAACGCTTCCAGGGGCCACTAAATATATTGGGATTATAGTTCCTATTATCATGGTGGCACTTAAAATATATACAAATGATCCCAATGTCACTGCTGTGATGTAGCGGCAAAGTTCAAAGTGGTGTGAAGGACCTTAGATTTAAGTTTATGTCATCTAAATAAGAAACAGGTGTAACAGAAGGCGTCAATGTCCCCAGGCAGCCCACATGCTATATGTAGATTAGATTGATCTCACCCAGATTGCTCAGTCGAAGGTCCACACACCGGAACTCCTTGATGTCACACCTCACAAAAGACTCTTAGTGCTCCTAGGACAGTCGGCCGGACACAAATGTTGTAAGTGTCCCTGCTGCTTTAAGGCCACAGTCACCTCCGATGGCGGCCTCCTACTTGTTGAAACAATATGGCCACGGTTCATGCCAAAAGTGCTAAGGGTAAGCTCACAAGCCTCTGCTTACCTTCTTCTTGGTCTGCAGGGTCACCAGTGGTCCCCTAACACCTCACGCCACCCCACTCTGGGCAGCATGATGTAGGCAAAGCTTTCAGGTGTCCGGGCAACACCGGATTATAGCGTGGGACACGTAATTGTGGCACGGGACTCCCCAGCTAGATCAGGGTTGTTGTCGGCTACAGTCCGCTTCTCTTGGCCTAAATTGTAGATGTGGCACAGTTCTTCAGCCCTCTGGAGCCTGCTGCAGGGAGTCTGTGTGAGACTGGCGTGGGGGAAGGTAAAATGGCGGCTTTTTCGCACCACACCGCACTGACAATGTGAAGTGCAAAAGCACTTACCCGTTTGGCCTCACGGCTTTCCCAAGATGAGGGACGCCTTCCGTGGCTTGAGACCGCCTGGGTAAGTCGCTGTCAGCTGCAGTTGGGTGGCAGTCGGGTCCCCCACTTTGTCAGGTATAGGTCTGAGCCGCGTCCCCGCTTATGGTTGGAGACCGGCGATGAGGAGATGCGATGCCTGAGGCTGCTAGTGCTCCAGAGCGGAGCCCCGACCCTCTGGAGCTGGGTCTCGGTTGCAGATGCCAGCTGACAGGTAGGGTAACTGTGTAGAAGTGGTTAATGTGAGGCGCAGGCTGTTAGGCAGTTGAACTCGATGCAGCTCCCTCAATAAGCACCGATCAATGCAGGGAGTAATCCGGAACAGAAACCCTCCGTACAGGGGGATAACTATGTGCATAAAAAAAAAGTTAATCACAAGGCTGTAATTAGAGAAAACTAAACTTTTAAACACTTTTCTGTGAGGAGCTCCTCTCTGCTGTGACTGTTCAGCTAGGCAGCTAGCTTCGCCCCCCCCCCCCCCCCCGACGCTGCTTTTTAAGGCTAACGCAAAACTCGTAATCTAGGCGAATGTTTCTTGATAACGCTGACAGAAAACACATTGTATTATCATCCCACTGTACTGTGCAATATTACTATACCTAAACATTGTAACTTCATTCCAGAATATTTCTGTCTGTATGCCTTTCCTTGTTCTATAAAACTTCAATAAAAGATTATTAAAAAAAAAAAGACTTTAGTATAGTGTAAATATAACTTTTATTTGAACCGGGAAACAAAATAAAAAAAAATCAATGTGACTCACTTTATTGCTATATTTGCTTTATTAGGGTGGTCTGGAACTGAAGCCACAATATCTCTGAGGTATGCCTCTTTTTTAGAATTTCAAGAAAGATTTTATAGCAGTTTTCTTGATAAATTATCAGGAAATCTTTTTTTTTTTTTTAACAAAGCTTAAACTACTGCAAAGGTTTTCTTAACTTTTTCAGGATTTTATTAATGCAAATCTAAAGTAAACAAGGATATTGGATAGGCTGTTCACAAATGTAAAACAAGTCTTTGAAATAAAGTGACTGCAGAATAATTGTCTATTAAATAGAAATTAAAGTTAATTAAACTTTCATGATTCAGAGAGCAATTTTAAAATTTGAAAACATTTCAATTTATTTTTATTATTTTAATTGCTTATGTAGGTAGGCACAATAGTGATGTTGCGAACCTTAAAATTTTGGTTCGCAAACGGCGGACTCGAACTTCCGCTACTGTTCGCGAACCGGCGAACCGCGCAAACCGCCATTGACTTCAATAGGCAGGCGAACTTTAAAACCCACAAGGACTCTTTCTGGCCACAATAGCGATGGAAAAGTTGTTTCAAGGGGACTAACACCTGGACTGTGGCATGCCGGATGGGGATCCATGGCAAAACTCCCACGGAAAATTACATAGTTGATGCAGATTCTGGTTTTAACCCATAAAGTGCCTTAATCACCTAACATTCCAAATTTTTTTTTGAATAACGTGCTTTAAAACATCAGGTATGATGTAGTATCGATCAGGTAGTGTAAGGGTTACGCCCGCTTCACAGTGACAGACCAAACTCCCCGTGTAACGCACCGCAAACAGCTGCAAACAGTCCATTTGCACAACCACGACTTAGAGAGATTTGATAGCTAGATACATAGATTACATAGATCAATAGATGCAATATACATATGATAGATACAAATTACATAGATCAATAGATGCAATATACATTTGATGATAGATACGAATTACATAGATCAATGTATGCAATTTATATTTGATAGATACGATTGATAGTTAGATAGATTTGATAGATAAATAGATAGATTTGATAGATATATGATTTCCCTGACAGAGTATAACAATAAGACATGCGGTCTGGGACCCGTGGTGTGTTAAGTAGTATTATTCTTAGCAGTTTACTACCTGTTACTCCCCCTATCGGGGGAGGTCTATATGGGCTGCATTTTTGGAACAGGGAGATGGAAGAAGATGATTAGTCTGTCCTCCTAAATAGATAGATTTAATAGATATATAATTACCCTGACAAAGTATAATAATAAAACATGCGGCCTGGGACCCATGGTAACTAGGTTGTGTTAAGTAGTACTATTCTTAGCACTTTAATCCCTGTTACTCCCCCTATCGGGGGAGGTCTAAATGGCCTGCATGATTACCCTGACAAAATATAATAATAAGACATGCGGTCTGGGACTCATGGTAACTAGGTTGTGTTTTAAGTAGTACTATTCTTAGCACTTTAATCCCTGTAACTCCCCCTATCGGGGGAGGTCTATACGGCCTGCCTGATTACCCTGACCAAATATAACAAAAAGACATGCGGTCTGGGACCCATGGTAACTAGGTTGTGTTTATATTAGTACTATTCTTAGCACTTTAATCCCTTTTACTCCCCCTATCGGGGGAGGTCTATACAGCCTGCCTGATTAACCTCACCAAATATAACAAGACATGCGGTCTGGAACCCATGGTAACTAGGTTGTGTTAAGTAGTACTGTTCTTATTAGTTTAATACCTGTTACTCACCCTATCGGGGGAGGTCTATATGGCCTGCATGATTACCCTGACAAAATATAATAATAAGACATGCGGTCTGGGACCCATGGTAACTAGGTTGTGTTAAGTAGTACTATTCTTAGCACTTTAATCCCTGTTAACTCCCCCTATCGTGGGAGGTCTATATGGCTTGCATGATTACCCTGACAAAGTATAACAACAAGACATGCGGTCTGGGACCCATGGTAACTAGGTTGTGTTAAGTAGTACTGTTCTTAGCAGTTTAATACCTGTTACTCCCCCTATCGGGGGAGGTCTATATGGCCTGCATGATTACCCTGACAAAATATAATAATAAGACATGCGGTCTGGGACCCATGGTAACTAGGTTGTGTTAAGTAGTACTATTCTTAGCACTTTAATCCCTGTTAACTCCCCCTATCGTGGGAGGTCTATATGGCTTGCATGATTACCCTGACAAAGTATAACAACAAGACATGCGGTCTGGGACCCATGGTAACTAGGTTGTGTTAAGTAGTACTGTTCTTAGCAGTTTAATACCTGTTACTCCCCCTATCGGGGGAGGTCTATATGGCCTGCATGATTACCCTGACAAAATATAATAATAAGACATGCGGTCTGGGACCCATGGTAACTAGGTTGTGTTAAGTATTCTTAGCACTTTAATCCCTGTAACTCCCCCTATCAGGGGAGGTCTATATGGCCTGCATGATTACCCTGACCAAATATAACAACAAGACATGCGGTCTGGGACCCATGGTAACTAGGTTGTGTTTATATTAGTACTATTCTTAGCACTGTAATCCCTTTTACTCACCCTATTGGGGGAGGTCTATATGGCCTGCCTGATTACCCTCAACAAATATAACAAGACATGCGGTCTGTGACCCATGGTAAGGTTACTTCCTTTTGCACAATCAAGTATACCAGTTGCAGAGGTTCTGACCCTGCATTATGGCTGCACCTCTCCCTAAAAGAGGGATCTGTTACAGAGTCTGTGGGCCTGTATGCAAAGAGCTGGACTGCCTGAAAGGAGCAGCAAGGCAGATCAAAAGATGCAATATACATTTGATAGATAAGAAATACAGAGATAGATAGATGCAATATATATTTGATAGATACGATTGATAGTTAGATAGATTAGATAGATAGATAGATTTGATAGATATATAATTTCAGTGACAGAGTATAACAATAAGACATGCGGTCTGCGACCCATGGTAAGGTTACTTCCTTTTGCATAATCGAGTACAGGTTGGGGTCCGGGATTGACTTTTTGTGCTGTTTGATTCTTTCAGGTATACCAGTTGCCGAGGTTCTGACCCTGCATTCTGGCTGCTCCTCTCCCTGCAAGAGAGATCTGTTACAGAGTCTGTGGGCCTGTATGCAAAGAGCTGGCCTGCCTGAAAGGAGCAGCAAGGCAGAGGGATCGATTCATGCCTATAAGAAACCAGAGGGCACGATACCTGCTGGAAGTGTGCAAAGAGGTAGAGGGATCTATTCCTGCCTAGAAGCAGATAGGCAGAGGGGATGCTACCTGCCTAGGAGCCCACTGAGACCAGCCCAGCTGGGGGAGATACAGCCGCTGGCTTGACCCCGGTCTCAGCCACGATAGCCCTGGTCCCACTATTTGGAGGCAGAGGGATCAATTCCTGCCAAGAAGCAGCCTGACAGGGGGATTTGTTCCTGCCTAGAAGCAGACAGGCAGAGGGGACGATACCTGCCAAGAAAGAGTTGCAGTGCAGAGAGGATGCTACCTGACTTGGAGTCCACTGAGACCAGCCCAGCTGCGGGAGATACACCCGCTGGCTTGACCCCAGTCTCAGCAACTATATCTCTGGTCCCACTATACGGTGGCCACCCCTGGGTTTGGACAGAGGAAGGGAGACCCCCTAGTGGAGTAACGCTAAATCCGGGAGATGCAAAATGATGTTTGGACACCCAGTACAGGTCGTTCTCTTTCAGCCTTTTTAGACGGGTGTCCCCGACCCTCAACAGGCACAACAGCATGAAACACCACATATGCCATCCTTTTGCACACAGAGATAATTTTTAGGAACCGGGAGATGGAAAAATATGCTTTGACACCCAGTGCAGGTCATTGTCCTTCAGCCTTCTTATACGAGGGTCCCCGACCCTCAACAGGCACAACAGCATGAAATACCACATATGCCATCCTTTTGCACAATAGAGTACAGGGATGGCATTGATTTTAGGAACCCGGAGATAATTTTTAGGAACCGAGAGATGGAAAACATGCTTGGACACCCAGTACAGGTCGTTCTCCTTCAGCCTTTTTAGACGAGGGTCCCCGACCCTCAACAGAAACAACAGCATGAAACACCACATATGCCATCCTTTAGAACAATAGAGTACAGGGATGGCATTGATTTTAGGAACCCAGAGATAATTTTTAGGAATCAGGAGATGGAAAAAGATGCTTGGACACCCAGTACACTTCGTTCTCCTTCAGCCTTTTTAGACGAGGGTCCAGGACCCTCAACAGAAACAACAGAATGAAACACCACATATGTCATCCTTTTGAACAATAGAGTACAGGTATGGCATCAATTTTAGAAACCCGGAGATAATTTTTAGGAACCAGGAAATTGAACAAAAAACATGCTTGGACACCCAGTACACTTTGTTCTCCTTCAGCCTTTTTATACGAGGGTCCTGGACCCTCAACAGAAACAACAGCATGAAACACCACATATGCCATCCTTTTGAACAATTCAGTACAGGTATGGCATCCATTTTAGGAACCCGGAGATAATTGTTAGGAACCGGGAGATGGAAAAAGATGCTTGGACAACCAGTACATTTCGTTCACCTTCAGCCTTTTTATAAGAGGGTCCCGGACCCTCAACAGAAACAACAGCAGGAAACACCACCTATGCCATCCTTTTTAACAATAGAGTACATGTATGGCATCCATTTTAGGAACCCAGAGAAAATTTTTAGGAACCGGGAGATGGAAAAAGATGCTTGGACACCCAGTACAGGTCGTTCTCCTTCAGCCTTTTTATACGATGGTCCACGACCCCCAACAGGCACAACAGCATGAAACACCACATATGCCATCCTTTTGCACAATAAATTACAGGTATGGCATCGATTTTAGGAACCCGGAGATAATTTTTAGGAACCAGGAAATTGAACAAAAAACGTGCTTGGACACCCAGTACAGGTCGTTCTCCTTCAGCCTTTTTATACGATGGCACATGACCCTCAACAGGCACAACAGCATGAAACACCACATATGCCATCCTTTTGCACAATAGATTTCGGATATGGGATTGATTTTAGGATCCCGGAGATAATTTTTAGGAACCGGGAAATTGAACAAAAAACATGCTTGGACACCCAGTACAGGTCGTTCTCCTTCAGCCTTTTTATACGATGGCCCACGACCCTCAACAAGCACAACAGCATGAAACACCACATATGCCATCCTTTTGCACAATAGATTACAGATATGGCATTGATTTTAGAAACCCGGAGATCATTTTTAGGAACCAGGAAATTTAACAAAAAACATGCTGGAAAAAGAAGCTTGGACAACCAGTACACTTCGTTCTCCTTCAGCCTTTTTAGACAAGGGTCCAGGACCCTCAACAGAAACAACAGCATGAAACACCACATATGCCATCCTTTTGAACAATCCAGTACAGGTATGGCATCGATTTTAGGAACCCGGAAATAATTTTTAGGAACCGGGAGATGGAAAAAGATGCTTAGACACCCAGTACAGCTCGTTCTCCTTCAGACTTTTTAGACGAGGGTCCAGGACCCTCAACAGAAACAACAGAAGGAAACACCACATATGCCATCCTTTTGAACAATCCAGTACAGGTATGGCATCCATTTTAGGAACCCGGAGATAATTGTTAGGAACCGGGAGATGGAAAAAGATGCTTGGACACCCAGTACAGGTCGTTCTCCTTCAGCCTTTGTATACGATGGTCCACGACCCCCAACAGGCACAACAGCATGAAACACCACATATGCCATCCTTTTGCACAATAAATTAAAGATATTGCATCGATTTTAGGAACCCGGAGATAATTTTTAGGAACCAGGAAATTGAACAAAAAACGTGCTTGGACACCCAGTACAGGTCGTTCTCCTTCAGCCTTTTTATACGATGGCCCACGACCATCAACAGGCACAACAGCATGAAACACCACATATGCCATCCTTTTGCACAATAGATTACAGATATGGCATTGATTTTAGGAACCCGGAGATAATTTTTAGGAACCGGGAAATTGAGCAAAAAACATGCTTGGACACCCAGTACAGGTCGTTCTCCTTCAGCCTTTTTATACGATGGCCCACGACCCTCAACAGGCACAACAGCATGAAACACCACATATGCCATCCTTTTGCACAATAGATTACAGATATGGCATTGATTTTAGGAACCCTAGATCATTTTTAGGAACCGGGAAATTGGTCAAAAAACATGCTTGGACACCCAGTACAGGTCGTTCTCCTTCAGCCTTTTTATACGATGACCCACGACCCTCAACAGGCACAACAGCATGAAACAACACATATGCCATCCTTTTGCACAATAGATTACAGATATGGCATTGATTTTAGGAACCCGGAGATAATTTTAGGAACCGGGAAATTTAACAAAAAACATGCTTGGACACCCAGTACAGTTCGTTCTCCTTCAGCCTTTTTATACGATGACCCACGACCCTCAACAGGCACAACAGCATGAAACACCACATATGCCATCCTTTTGCACAATAGATTACAGATATGGCATTGAGTTGAGGAACCCGGAGATAATTTATAGGAACCGGGAAATTGAACAAAAAACATGCTTGGACACCCACTACAGGTCGTTCTCCTTCAGCCTTTTTAGACGAGGGTCTAGGACCCTCAACAGAAACAACAGCATGAAACACCACATATGCCATCCTTTTGCACAATAGATTACAGATATGGCATTGATTTTAGGAACCCGGAGATCATTTTTAGGAACCGGGAAATTGAACAAAAAACCATGCTTGGACACCCAGTACAGGTCGTTCTCCTTCAGCCTTTTTATACGATGGTCCACGACCCCCAACAGGCACAACAGCATGAAACACCACATATGACATCCTTTTGCACAATCGAGTACAGGTATGGTATCGTTTTAGGAACCCATAGATAATTTTTCAGAACCGTGAGATGGAAAAAGATGCTTGGTCGGTCCTCCTACTTCAAATTTGGGGCACTGCGCGTGCAATCTACTGTGCCACCAGATATGAGTGGTGTGTTAATGACTGAGTACTATTCTTAACAGTTTCATCACTGTTATGTGCTGTTTTTTGGTTTGGGTTTTGTAGCCACAGTGCAGCACCAGAGGAAAGAAAAATTAGGCATGTCCAAATGACTGAAAAATTTGGTATTGTTGCAGCCGTGCAGCGGCCAGAAAAATTGATGTTTGTAAAACAGTTAGAAAGTGCCCTAAAACCTTGTGGGTTGAACACTAGTTGTTGGCGGATAAGTCACGCAAGTCATCCTGCATTCTAAGAAAAAATATGCCAGCGTGTGTACCATTTGTAGCCCAAGGCAGCTCATCTCATCATCAGGCCTTTTTTTCTCAAATGTATCGCCCAATGTCAGTCCCTTCAGGATCCATCCCTCATTCATTTTAATAACGGTGAGATAATCAAGACTTTTTTGACCTAGGCGACTTCTCTTCTCAGTGACAAACCTTCTGCTGCACTGAAGGTCCTTTCTGACAGGACACTTGAAGCAGGGCAGGCCAGAAGTTCGATTGCAAATTGGGATAGCTCAGGCCACATGTCAAGCCTGCACACCCAGTAGTCAAGGGGTCCATCGCTCCTCAGAGTGTCGAGATCCGCAGTTAATGCTAGGTAGTCTGCTACCTGTCGGTTGAGTCTTTCTCTGAGGCTGGATCCCGAAAGGCTCTGGCGATGCATAGGAGTTAAAAAGGTCCGCATGTCCTCCATCAACCACACGTCAGGAAAGCGTCCGGTCCTTGCTGACGACTTGCGGGAATTTGGTAACATTTCAGTCACTTTATGCTTATACCGGGGGTCTAGTAGTGTGGACACCCAGTACAGGTCGTTCTCCTTCAGCTTTTTATATGAGGGTCCCTCAACAGGCACGACAGCATGAAAGACCCCATTTGCACAAGGTTGGATGCCGAGCTAATCATGTCCCGTTCCTCGTCCTTACTGATGTCACTGAAGATATCTTCTTCCCCCCAGCCATGTACAACACCACGGGTACCAGATAGGTGACAACAACGAGCACCTTGGGATGCCTGTTGTGCTTGGTCTTCCTCCTCTTCCTCCTCAAAGCCACATTCCTCCTCTGACTCCTCTTCCTCACAGTCCTCTTCCTGCGTTGCCGCAGGTCCAGCAAACGATGCTGATAAGGCTGTTTCTGGTGGTGATGGACACCACAACTCTTCCTCTTCCTCTTCATGCTCATCTATGGCCTGATCCAGCACTCTTTGCAGGGCATGCTCCAGGAAGAAAACAAATGGTATGATGTCGCTGATGGTGCCTTCGGTGCGACTGACAAGGTTTGTAACCTCCTCAAAAGGATGCATGAGCCTACAGGCATTGTGCAGGAGCATCCAGTAATTTGGCAAAAAATCCCCAGCTCCCCAGAGGCTGTCCTAGCACCCCGGTCATACAAATACTCATTAACAGTTTTTTCTTGTTGGAGCAGGCGGTCGAACATTAGGAGTGTTGAATTCCACCATGTCGGGCTGTCGCAAATCAAGCGCCTCACTGGCAGGTTGTTTCGACGCTGGATATCGGACAAGTGAGCCATGGCCGTGTAGGAACGCCTGAAATGGCCACACACCTTCCTGGCCTTCTTCAGGACGTCCTGTAAGCCTGGGTACTTATGCGCAAAGTGTTGTACAATCAGATTACACACATGTGCCATGCATGGCACATGTTTCAACTTGCCAATTTCAATGCCACCACCAAATTACTTCCATTGTCAGAAAAATCCTTGCCAATATCCAGTTGGTGCAGAGTCAGCCACTGATCCACCTGTGCGTTCAGGGCGGACAGGAGTGCTGGTGCGGTGAGACTCTTGGCTTTCAGGCAAGTCAACCCCAAGACGACGTGACACTGCCATATCCGGGATGTTGAATAGTACCTGGGGAGCTGGGGGGGTGCCGTTGATGTGGAGCAAGACGCAGAAGCAGAAGAGAACTCAGCTGAGGAAGAGGTTATGGAAGAGGATGGAGTAGGAGGAGTAGAGGAGGTAGCAGCAGGCGTGCCTGCAAGTTGTGGCGGTGTCACCAACTCCTCTGCAGAGCCACACATTCCATGCTTGTCAGCCGTCAGCAGGTTTACCCAATGCGCAGTATAGGTGATATACCTGCCCTGACCAAGCTTTGCAAACCAGCTATCAGTGGTCATATGGACCCTTGCCCCAATGCTGTGTGCCAGACATGCCATTACTTCCTTTCGCATAATCGAGTACAGGTTTGGGATTGCCTTTTGTGAAAAGAAATTTCGGCCAGGTACCTTCCACTGCGGTGTCCCAATAGATGCAAATTTTTGAAAGCCTCAGACTTCACCAGCTTGTATGGTAAAAGCTGGCGGGCTAAGAATTCAGACAAGCCAGCTGTCAGACACCGGGCAAGGGGGTGACTTTGGGAAATTGGCTTCTTACGCTCAAACATGTCCAGACAGACACCTGACTGTGGGCAGATGACCAGGAACTGCTATGTAAGAGAGACTCAGTGGAGGTTGGTTGAGAGAGGGCAAGGAGGACAGCAGGGGTTGACGTGGCTGAAGATGCTGGAGCAGGAGGAGGAGGGCGGCTTTCAGTTTGTGTGCTGCTTCTACTCATGTGTTCTTCCCATCTGCATTTGTGATGTGAGACCATGTGCCTTCGCAAAGCAGTTGTACCTAGGTGGGTGTTGGACTTCCCACGACTCAGTTTCTTTTGGCACAGGTTGCAAATGGCATCGCTGTTGTCAGAGGCAGACACACAAAAAAATGCTACACTGCTGAGTTCTGCGATGACTGCATTCTGGTGGTGTCAACAGCATGCGTTGATTGGCGTCGGCCTGCTGTCTGGCTGACCCCAGGTGCCGATGCATGCTGTCTGACTGTGCCACTAGCTCCTTGCGACGACCTCCCCCTGCTTCCAACTCATCTCCTCCTCCTCCTCTCTGTCTCCCCATCTGAACTTTCCCCCTCTTCTTCTTCTCTTCTAGCAGGCACCCACATGACATCCATGGACACATCATCATCAACCGCTTCACTTGTATCTGACACATCAACAAAGGAAGCAGCAGCGGGTACAATATCATCATCATCATCACACCGTACCTCCATGTCTGTAATGCTGCCTGACTGAGACATATCACTGTTATCTACATCCTCTGTCAATGATGGTTGCGCATCACTCATTTCTTCCAACTGATGTGTCAATAACTCCTCTGACAGATCAAGTGAAGCGGCTGTGGTGCTAGTGTTGGTAGTGGCGACAGGTAGGCAAGTGGCACTGGTCACTTGAGAGGTGCCCAAAGCACAGCTGGAGATGGATGGTGCGTCAAGGTTAGGACTAGGAGCGGAAGCTGTAGAAGATTGGGTGTCCTGTGTTAGCCATTCAACTAGGTCCTCCTCAGAACTTTTCGTGTCCCTGGCACCTGGCCTCTTAACAATGTGCATATTTGTAGGGTCTAAAGGAATCACAGCACCACAACCACGACAGCACCTGCAGGGTGGCCTGCCTCTGCCTGTCATTCTTTTTAAAATGTACACTTACAATACTATTAAACAAATTTTGAGTGGTGGCACTGGGCAAGTGGGCACAGTATACCCCTGTGAGCCTGACACAATAAAACAGACTCATGTATCAAAGTCAAAAATGTTTATTTTTTAAATATTAAAAGTACTGTGACAACAAATATTATTGGTGGCACTAGTTGGCAAGTGGGCCTGGCACACACGCTGGGAGGAAGCCAACTGCAATTAGATTATACTAGCTGACTGATGCTTCACAGTAAAAAAAGTTTTTTTTTTAAATATTTAAAATACTGTTATAACAAATATGATTGGTGGCACTCGTTGGCCTGGCACACATGCTGGCAGGCAGCAAACTGCAATTCAATTGCACTAACAAACTGATGATTCACAGTCAAAAAAGTTTTAATTTTAAATATTAACACTACTGTAATAACAAATATGATTGGTGGCACTAGTTGGCAAGTGGGCCTGGCACACACGCTGGCAGGCAGGCAACTGCAATTCAATTGCACTAGCAGACTGATGATTCCCATTAAAAAAAGTTTTTATTTTAAATATTTTCAAAACTGTTATAACAAATATGATTGGTGGCACTAGTTGGCAAGTGGGCCTGGCACACATGCTGGGAGGAAGGCAACTACAATTAGATTACACTAGATGACTGATGTTTCACAGTCAAAAAAGTTTTTATTTTAAATATTTACAATACTGTTATAACAAATATGATTGGTGGTACTCGTTGGCAAGTGGGACTGGCACACACGCTGGCAGGCAGGCAACTGCAATTCAATGGCACTAGCAGACTGATGATTCACAGTCAAAAAAGTTTTAATTTTAAATATTAACACTACTGTAATAACAAATATGATTGGTGGCACTAGTTGGCAAGTGGGCCTGGCACACACGCTGGCAGGCAACTGCAATTCAATTGCACTAGCAGACTGATGATTCACAGTCAAAAAAGTTTTTATTGTAAATATTTACACTACTGTTATAACAAATATGATTGGTGGCACTAGTTGGCAAGTGGGCCTGGCACACACGCTGGGAGGAAGGCAACTGCAATTAGATTACACTAGCTCACTGATGCTTCACAGTCAAAAACGTTTTTTTTTAAAAATATTTAAAATACTGTTATAACAAATATGATTGGTGGCACTAGTTGGCAAGTGGGTCTGGCACACACACTGGCAGGCAGGCAACTGCAATTCAATTGCACTAGCAGACTGATGATTCACAGTCAAAAAAGTTTTTATTTTAAATATTTTCAAAACTGTTATAACAAATATGATTGGTGGCACTAGTTGGCAAGTGGGCCTGGCACACATGCTGGGAGGAAGGCAACTACAATTAGATTACACTAGATGACTGATGTTTCAGAGTCAAAAAAGTTTTTATTTTAAATATTTACAATACTGTTATAACAAATATGATTGGTGGTACTCGTTGGCAAGTGGGACTGGCACACACGCTGGCAGGCAGGCCACTGCAATTCAATGGCACTAGCAGATTGATGATTCACAGTCAAAAAAGTTTTTATTTAAAATATTTACAATACTGTTACAACAAATATGATTGGTGGCACTAGTTGGCTAGTGGGTCTGGCACACATGCTGGCAGGCAGCAAACTGCAATTCAATTGCACTAGCAGACTGATGATTCACAGTCTAAATTTTTTTTATTTTAAATATTTACAATACTGTTGGAACAAATATGATTGGTGGCACTAGTTGGCAAGTGGGCCTGGCACACATGCTGGCAGGCAGGCAACTGCAATTCAATTGCATTAGCAGACTGATGATTCACAGTCAAAAAAGTTTTGATTTTAAATATTTTCAAAACTGTTATAACAAATATGATTGGTGGCAATAGTTGGCAGCAAGTGGGCCTGGCACACACGCTGGCAGGCAGGCAACTTCAATTAGATTACACTAGCAGACTGATCCTTCACAGTCAAAAAATATTTTTTTTAAATATTTACACTACTGTTATAACAAATATAATTGGTGGCACTAGTTGGCTAGTGGGCCTGGCACACACGCTGGGAGGAAGGCAACTTCAATTAGATTACACTAGATGACTGATGTTTCTCAGTCAAAAAAGTTTTTATTTTAAATATTTACAATACTGTTATAACAAATATGATTGGTGGCACTAGTTGGCAAGTGGGCCTGGCACACACGCTGGCAGGCAGGCAGGCAACTGCAATTCAATTGCACTAGCAGACTGATGATTGACAGTCAAAAAAGTTTTTATTTAAAATATTTACACTACTGTTATAACAAATATTATTCGTGGCACTAGTTGGAAAGTGGGCCTGGCACACACGCTGGCAGACAGGCAACTGCAATTAAATAACAATAGCAGACTGATGTAAAAGTTTTTTTTAAAAAAAAGTTACAGTAATGTTACAACAGATAGGAGTGATGGCACTCAGGATAGAAGTAGGCACAGTATGTGCTGGCAGCCTGACACACAGGCTGGCACTAGTGGCAGGCTGGTCTGGCAACTAAAATTAAATAACACTAGAAGACTGATGTAAAAGGTTTTTATTAATGTTACACCAGATAGTGGATTGGCACTGAGGATGGAAGTAGGCACAGTATATGCTGGCAGCCTGACACACAGGCTGGCACTAATGGCAGCCAGGCTGGCCTGGCAACTAAAATTAAATAACACTAGAAGAGGACTGATGTAAAAAGTTTTTTATTAAAAAAAAATTACACTAATGTTACACCAGATATACGTGGCTATTAATCACACTATATGATGTAGGCCTGACACACAGGCCTGATGGAAAATGAAATTAGATTACACTAGCAAAATTATTTAAAAGTTTTTTTTTTTTTAAATTACAATAATGTTAAGCAGATATGAGTGCTGGCTGGCACAGCAATTAACCACAGTATATGCTGTGTGAGACTGACACACAGGCCTGATAGAAAATTAAATTAGATTACACTAGCAAAATTATTTTAAATTTAAAAAAAAAAAAAATTACACTAATGATTGTTAAGCAGATATCAGCGGTGGCACAGAGCAATTAACCACAGTCTATGCTGTGTGAGCCTGACACACAGGCTTGATAGAAAATGAAATTAGATTACACTAGCAAAATGATTTAAAAGTTTTTTTGTTTAAATTTACACTAATGCTAAAGTGAATGTAAAGTCACCTCTAGTGCTTAACGTAATATTGTGAAGCAATTCAAATAAGGGGGACTTTAATTAATCGATTTTACCAATGTTATTAATAAATTGTAAATTATACCTTTTTATCTCTGTTTTCTTGCTGCGCTTCCTCCGCCCGCCATATTGTCCCTCATTATTAAAATGACTGACAGCTACTCTTGCTAATCAGCTTTTCCCCCCCGGGGCGTTCAACCCTCTTTTAGATACGTCATGCGCTTCTTTTGCGCATGCCTTAGAAAATGTTATCCCCATTCAGAAGCAATGCGCGTTCACAGGACGCGCATGCGCTATAGAACACAATTCTCAAATGAGGATTAAAAAAGAACAATCGTATTGTTCTTCTCCTGACAGGCTATAAAACGATTGTGAATGCTGAAATGGGCATATTTTATTAATAAAAGGTTCAAAATTGAAAGATCGAAGAAATTATACGCATACGCAGAAAAATATAGCCCCATGGGTGCGCCATTCACACATATGTATAAAGCGGGTGGGACCGCTCTATTCGTCAGAATGTGAAGAACACGGAAGTGCCGGGTGGGAGGAGGAAGATAGATATCGCAAAGAAGTTAGGAATTAAAATATATAATCAATCAATTTTTTTAAAAAAAAAAAACCTTGCGGTTATGATAAAGATGGGTAAAATATTTATTAGGAGGCAGCTGATGTAATAAAACTGACATTCACTTTAAAGTAGATATGAGTGGTGGCTGGCACAGAGCAATTAACCACAGTATATGCTGTGAGCCTGAGACACAGGCCTGATAGAAAATGAAATTAGATTACACTAGCAAAATGATTTAAAAGTTTTTTTTTTAAATTTACAATAATGTTAAGCATATATGAGTGGTGGCTGGCACAGCAATTAACCACAGTATATGCTGTGTAAGCCTGACACAGGCCTGATAGAAAATGAAATTAGATTACACTAGCAAAATTATTTAAAGGTTTTGTTGTTTAAATTTACACTAATGTTAAGCAGATATGAGTGGTGGCTGGCACAGAGCAATTAACCACAGTATATGCTGTGAGCCTGAGACACAGGCCTGATAGAAAATGAAATTAGATTACACTAGCAAAATTATTTAAAAGTTTTTTTTTTTAAATTTACAATAATGTTAAGCAGATATGAGTGGTGGCTGGCACAGCAATTAACCACAGTATATGCTGTGTAAGCCTGACACACAGGCCTGATAGAAAATGAAATTAGATTACACTAGCAAAATTATTTAAAAGTTTTGTTGTTTAAATTTACACTAATGTTAAGCAGATATGAGTGGTGGCTGCCTGGCTGGCACAGAGCAATTAACCACAGTATATGCTGTGTAAGCCTGAGACACAGGCCTGATAGAAAATGAAATTAGATTACACTAGCAAAATGATTTCAAAGTTTTTTTTTTTAAATTTAAAATAATGTTAAGCAGATGTGAGTGGTGGCTGGCACAGCAATTAACCACAGTATATGCTGTGTGAGCCTGACACACAGGCCTGATAGAAAATTAAATTAGATTACACTAGCAAAATGATTTAAAAGTTTTGTTGTTTAAATTTACACTATTGTTAAGCAGATATCAGTGGTGGCACTAATCACAGTATATGCTGTGAGCCTCACACACAGGCTGAAAGCCAGGCAAATGCAAATAAAATTACAAATAAAAAAAAAAACGACTGAAGTTCTAGCCCTAAAAAGGGCTTTTTGGGGTGCTGTCCTTACAGCAGAGATTAGATGAGTCCTTCAGGACTGTAGTGGACACTAAATACACTAGCCTAGCTATCTATTTCCCTATAATGTCAGCAGCAGCAACACTAAACCTCCTTTCACTAAGAAAGCAAGATCGTAATGAATCTAAAATGGCTGCTGCCCAGGAGCTGGGAGGGTCTGTGAGGGAGTGTCTGCTGCTGATTAGCTCAAATGTGTCTGAAGGCTGTGAGATACAGGGTCAAAGTTTCCTCAATGATGACGAATAGGGGACGGATCGAACATCGCATATGTTCGCCCGCTGCGGCGAACGCGAACAAGCTATGTTTGCCGGGAACTGTTCTCCGGCGAACTGTTTGCGACATCACTAAGGCACAGTAGCAAAAATGCACTACTCTTAGCTAGCTACTGATTGGTGGCTACACATATATGGCTCTTTCATTGGTTCAACGGATGTGTTCAGCTACCTAACTCCCATACAATTTTCTCTTCAATTGATAATAGAAGAAAATTGGAAAGCTGCATTAAAATGTATTCGGCTAGATTACGAGTTTTGCGTTAGAGGCTATGCGGTGCTAACGAGCAGTTTTTACTCATCGCTCACTTTCCTGCAGTGCTGGTATTACGGGTTTGTACAAACCGGTCGTTAAAAGACAAGAAGTGAGCGTTGAGCAAAATTTTGCTCCTTACCGCACTTCAATACCAGCACTGCTTAAGTCAGCGGTGAGCTGGTCGTTCGTGCTTGTGCACGATTTCCCCCATAGGAATCAACAGGAAGAGCTGGTTGAGAAAAAGTCTAACACCTGCCAAAAAGCGGCGTAAAACTCAGTATCGCAGCCCCATTGATTCCTATGGAGAAATAAAATTTATGTTTACACCCTAACATGAACCCCGAGTCTAAACAACCCTAATCTTACACTTATTAACTCCTAATCTGCCGCTACGGACACCGCCACCTACATTATACTTATGAACCCCTAATCTGCTGCCCCCAACATCGTCGACACCTACATTATATTTATTAACCCCTAATCTGCCACCCCCAATGTCGCCCCAACCTACCTATACTTAATAACCCCTAATCTGCTGCCCCCAACATCGCCGCCACTATAATAAACATAGTAATCCCTAAACCGCCACACTCCCGCCTCACAAACATTAGTTAAATATTATTAACCCCTAATCTGCTGTCCCTAACATCACCGCCACCTACCTACATTTATTAACCCCTAATCTGCCGCCCCAAATGTCACAGCCACTATACTAAATGTATTCACCTCTAAACCTAAGTCTAAACCTAACCCTAACACCCCCATCTTAAATATAATTTAAATAAATCTAACTAAAAATTCCTATCATTAACTAAATTATTCCTATTTAAAACTAAATACTTACCTATAAAATAAACCCTAAGCTAGCTACAATATAACTAATAGTTATATATATATATATATATTTATATATATATAGCTAGCTAATTTAGGGTTTATTTTATAGGTAAGTATTTAGTTTTAAATAGGAATTAATTAGGTAATGATAGGAATTTTTTAGTTAGATTTATTTTAATTATATTTAAGTTAGGGGGTGTTAGGGTTAGGGTTAGACTTAGGTTTAGGGGTTAATACATTTAGTATAGTGGTGGCGACGTTGGGGGCGGCAGATTATGGAGTAATAAATGTAGGTAGGTGGCGGCGATGTTAGGGACGGCAGATTAGGGTTAATAATATTTAACTAATGTTTGCGAGGCGGGAGTGCGGCTGTTTAGGGGTTAATATGTTTATTATAGTGGCAGCGACATTGGGGGCGGAAGATTAGGGGTTAATAAATATAATGTAGGTGTCGGCGATGTTGGGGGCAGCAGATTAGGGGTTCATAAATATAATGTAGGTGGCGGGGGTGTCCGGAGCGGCAGATTAGGGATTAAAAAAATGTATTTTAGTGTTTGTGATGCAGGAGGGCCTCGGTTTAGGTTTTAATAGGTAGTTTATGGGTGTTAGTGTACTTTTAGCACTTTAGTTATGAGTTTTATGTTACGGTGTTGTACCATAATACACATAACTACTGACTTTTAAATGCGTTAGGACTCTTGACGGGGTAGGGTGTACCGCTTACTTTTTGGCCTCCCAGCACAGACTCGTAATACAGGACGCGCATGCGCTATAGAACACAATTCTCAAATGAGGATTAAAAAAAGAACAATCGTATTGTTCTTCTCCTGACAGGCTATAAAACGATTGTGAATGCTGAAATGGGCATATTTTATTAATAAAAGGTTCAAAATTGAAAGATCGAAGAAATTATACGCATACGCAGAAAAATATAGCCCCATGGGTGCGCCATTCACACATATGTATAAAGCGGGTGGGACCGCTCTATTCGTCAGAATGTGAAGAACACGGAAGTGCCGGGTGGGAGGAGGAAGATAGATATCGCAAAGAAGTTAGGAATTAAAATATATAATCAATCAATTTTTTTTAAAAAAAAAAAACCTTGCGGTTATGATACAGATGGGTAAAATATTTATTAGGAGGCAGCTGATGTAATAAAACTGACATTCACTTTAAAGTAGATATATGAGTGGTGGCTGGCACAGAGCAATTAACCACAGTATATGCTGTGAGCCTGAGACACAGGCCTGATAGAAAATGAAATTAGATTACACTAGCAAAATGATTTAAAAGTTTTTTTTTAAAATTTACAATAATGTTAAGCATATATGAGTGGTGGCTGGCACAGCAATTAACCACAGTATATGCTGTGTAAGCCTGACACAGGCCTGATAGAAAATGAAATTAGATTACACTAGCAAAATTATTTAAAGGTTTTGTTGTTTAAATTTACACTAATGTTAAGCAGATATGAGTGGTGACTGGCACAGAGCAATTAACCACAGTATATGCTGTGAGCCTGAGACACAGGCCTGATAGAAAATGAAATTAGATTACACTAGCAAAATTATTTAAAAGTTTTTTTTTTAAAATTTACAATAATGTTAAGCAGATATGAGTGGTGGCTGGCACAGCAATTAACCACAGTATATGCTGTGTAAGCCTGACACACAGGCCTGATAGAAAATGAAATTAGATTACACTAGCAAAATTATTTAAAAGTTTTGTTGTTTAAATTTACACTAATGTTAAGCAGATATGAGTGGTGGCTGCCTGGCTGGCACAGAGCAATTAACCACAGTATATACTGTGTAAGCCTGAGACACAGGCCTGATAGAAAATGAAATTAGATTACACTAGCAAAATGATTTCAAAGTTTTTTTTTTAAATTTAAAATAATGTTAAGCAGATGTGAGTGGTGGCTGGCACAGCAATTAACCACAGTATATGCTGTGTGAGCCTGACACACAGGCCTGATAGAAAATTAAATTAGATTACACTAGCAAAATGATTTAAAAGTTTTGTTGTTTAAATTTACACTATTGTTAAGCAGATATCAGTGGTGGCACTAATCACAGTATATGCTGTGAGCCTCACACACAGGCTGAAAGCCAGGCAAATGCAAATAAAATTACAAATAAAAAAAAACGACTGAAGTTCTAGCCCTAAAAAGGGCTTTTTGGGGTGCTGTCCTTACAGCAGAGATTAGATGAGTCCTTCAGGACTGTAGTGGACACTAAATACACTAGCCTAGCTATCAATTTCCCTATAATGTCAGCAGCAGCAACACTAAACCTCCTTTCACTAAGAAAGCAAGATCGTAATGAATCTAAAATGGCTGCTGCCCAGGAGCTGGGAGGGTCTGTGAGGGATTGTCTGCTGCTGATTAGCTCAAATGTGTCTGAAGGCTGTGAGATACAGGGTCAAAGTTTCCTCAATGATGACGAATAGGGGACGGATCGAACATCGCATATGTTCGCCCGCTGCGGCGAACGCGAACAAGCTATGTTTGCCGGGAACTGTTCTCCAGCGAACTGTTTGCGACATCACTAAGGCACAGTAGCAAAAATGCACTACTCTTACCTAGCTACTGATTGGTGGCTACACATATATGGCTCTTTCATTGGTTCAACGGATGTGTTCAGCTACCTAACTCCCATACAATTTTCTCTTCAATTGATAATAGAAGAAAATTGGAAAGCTGCATTAAAATGTATTCGGCTAGATTACGAGTTTTGCGTTAGAGGCTATGCGGTGCTAACGAGCAGTTTTTACTCATCGCTCACTTTCCTGCAGCGCTGGTATTACGGGTTTGTACAAACCGGTCGTTAAAAGACAAGAAGTGAGCGTTGAGCAAAATTTTGCTCCTTACCGCACTTCAATACCAGCACTGCTTAAGTCAGCGGTGAGCTGGTCGTTCGTGCTTGTGCACGATTTCCCCCATAGGAATCAACAGGAAGAGCTGGTTGAGAAAAAGTCTAACACCTGCCAAAAAGCGGCGTAAAACTCAGTAACGCAGCCCCATTGATTCCTATAGAGAAATAAAATTTATGTTTACACCCTAACATGAACCCCGAGTCTAAACAACCCTAATCTTACACTTATTAACTCCTAATCTGCCGCTACGGACACCGCCACCTACATTATACTTATGAACCCCTAATCTGCTGCCCCCAACATCGCCGACACCTACATTATATTTATTAACCCCTAATCTGCCGCCCCCAATGTCGCCCCAACCTACCTACACTTAATAACCCCTAATCTGCTGCCCCCAACATCGCCGCCACTATAATAAACATAGTAATCCCTAAACCGCCACACTCCCGCCTCACAAACATTAGTTAAATATTATTAACCCCTAATCTGCTGTCCCTAACATCACCGCCACCTACCTACATTTATTAACCCCTAATCTGCCGCCCCAAATGTCACAGCCACTATACTAAATGTATTCACCCCTAAACCTAAGTCTAAACCTAACCCTAACACCCCCTATCTTAAATATAATTTAAATAAATCTAACTAAAAATTCCTATCATTAACTAAATTATTCCTATTTAAAACTAAATACTTACCTATAAAATAAACCCTAAGCTAGCTACAATATAACTAATAGTTATATATATATATACATATATATTTATATATATATAGCTAGCTAATTTAGGGTTTATTTTATAGGTAAGTATTTAGTTTTAAATAGGAATTAATTAGGTAATGATAGGAATTTTTTAGTTAGATTTATTTTAATTATATTTAAGTTAGGGGGTGTTAGGGTTAGGGTTAGACTTAGGTTTAGGGGTTAATACATTTAGTATAGTGGTGGCGACGTTGGGGGCGGCAGATTATGGAGTAATAAATGTAGGTAGGTGGCGGCGATGTTAGGGACGGCAGATTAGGGTTAATAATATTTAACTAATGTTTGCGAGGCGGGAGTGCGGCTGTTTAGGGGTTAATATGTTTATTATAGTGGCAGCGACATTGGGGGCGGAAGATTAGGGGTTAATAAATATAATGTAGGTGTCGGCGATGTTGGGGGCAGCAGATTAGGGGTTCATAAATATAATGTAGGTGGCGGGGGTGTCCGGAGCGGCAGATTAGGGATTAAAAAAATGTATTTTAGTGTTTGTGATGCGGGAGGGCCTCGGTTTAGGGATTAATAGGTAGTTTATGGGTGTTAGTGTACTTTTAGCACTTTAGTTATGAGTTTTATGTTACGGTGTTGTACCATAATACACATAACTACTGACTTTTAAATGCGTTAGGACTCTTGACGGGGTAGGGTGTACCGCTTACTTTTTGGCCTCCCAGCACAGACTCGTAATACCGGCGCTATGGAAGTCCCATAGAAAAAAGACTTTTCAAAGTTTACGTAAGTCGCTTTGCGGTAAGGCCAAAGAAGTGTGCGGTGACCTTAAACCTTCAAGACTCGTAATAGCAGCGGGCATAAAAAAGCAGCGTTAGGACCTCTTAACACTGCTTTTTTACCTTAACGCACAACTTGTAATCTAGTCCATTGTTTTTTTCTGAAACAGTGCTAGGGAATTTATACAAATATAATAAAATAATGAATCCCCTATTAATCACTACTATTACAATTAGTGTTTATTCTGTCATTATTAATCTATAGATATTATTGGTCTAGATAAGAAATGTAAACCTACTATCTCATAAAAAAAGTTTCTACAAGGGCGCAGAATTATCAAGCTTCAGGCTCGCCATAACTGCTCCATAACTTATCAGTTGATACATTTATTATAGATTTGAACCTCTCAAATTTGTGAGCTGTACTTTTTTTATAATAATAAAGGACATATCATCTATCTAGTAATCATTTACCTTTTGGCGAATAGAATGAGTTCTACTTAAAGGAGATCGGCATCATCAAAATACCTTCAAATCATTATAGAACAAACAAATTTAAATAAATAAATAAATAATCAAACAATCCACTTTAACGTGCAAAAAAATTAATGCAAAAATAAAATAAAAAACTGCTAAAGAAAAATACAAGGAAAAATTAAAAAAAAAAGCTTTGAAACTGAAGGACATGATCGTGTTGCTTAAAGGGACAGTCTACACCAGAATTTTTATTGTTTTAAAAGATAGATAATCCCTTTATTACCCATATCCCAGTTTTGCATAACTAACACATTTATAATAATATATTTTTAACCTCTGTGATTATCTTGTATCTAAGCCTCTGCAAACTGCCCCTTTTTTCAGTTCTTTTGACAGACTTGCAGTCTAGCCAATCAGTGCCTGCTCCCAGATAACTTCTTGTGCACGAGCACAGTGTTATCTATATGAAATACGTGAACTAACACCCTTTAGTGGTGAAAAACTGTTAAAATGCAATCTGAAAGAGGTGGGCTTCAAGGTCTAAGAAATTAGCATATGAACCTCCTAGGTTAAGCTTTTAACTAAGAATACCAAGAGAACAAAGC
The DNA here is from genome assembly GCF_027579735.1 of Bombina bombina. Lineage (NCBI taxonomy): Eukaryota > Metazoa > Chordata > Amphibia > Anura > Bombinatoridae > Bombina > Bombina bombina. Next base: position 533,487,963 of record NC_069503.1, read on the forward strand.
AAAATTGGTGATAAAAGTAAATTGGAAAATTGTTTAAAATTACATGCTCTATCTGAATCATGAAAGTTTATTTTGGCCTAGACTGTCCCTTTAATACTTCATAAGGGTGATAAGGTCCGAATGAAATCCGCCTGCTGGGCCTAAATGTAGGACAGAAATCTCAACCCAGCATCTAGAACAACCCAGAACGCACATGGCTTTCGCCTTATTTGTCTTTTCTTTATCAAGAGAGATGATTTTTTCAGAAGGAAACAGACGTAAATATTACCAATTACAACCTTTTATATAAATAGTTTGAAAGCTGATTTTGATTTGCTGAGGTTGTAAATATTGTATTTCTACATTGTTAAAGGTTGCCCATTTGTTGTGTGACATATCTTGTATTAACCCCTTAATGACCACATCACTTTTCCATTTTCTGTCCGTTTGGGACCAAGGCTATTTTTACATTTTTGAGGTGTTTGTGTTTAGCTGTAATTTTCCTCTTACTCATTTACTGTACCCACACATATTATATACCGTTTTTCTCGCCATTAAATGGACTTTCTAAAGATACCATTATTTTCATCATATCTTATAATTTACTATAAAAAAAATTATAAAATATGAGGAAAAAATGGAAAAAAACACACTTTTTCTAACTTTGACCCCCAAAATCTGTTACACATCTACAACCACTAAAAAACACCCATGCTAAATAGTTTCTAAATGTTGTCCTGAGTTTAGAAATACCCAATGTTTACATGTTCTTTGCTTTTTTTGCAAGTTATAGGGCCATAAATACAAGTAGCACTTTGCTATTTCCAAACCATTTCTTTTCAAAATTAGCGATAGTTACATTAGAGCACTGATATCTTTCAGGAATCTCTGAATATCCATTGACATGTATATATTTTTTTTTAGTAGACAACCCAAAGTATTGATCTAGGCCCATTTTGGTATATTTCATGCCACCATTTCACCGCCAAATGCAATCAAATAGAAAAAATTGTTCACTTTTCACAAATTTTTTCACAAACTTTTGGTTTCTAACTTAAATTATTTACAAACAGCTTGTGCAATTATGGCATAAATGGTTGTAAATTCTTCTCTGGGATCCCCTTTGTTCAGAAATAGCAGACATATATGACTTTGGTGTTGCTTTTTGGTAATTAGAAGGCCGCTAAATGCCACTGCGCACCACACGTGTATTATGCCCAGCAGTGAAGGGGTTAATTAGGGAGCATGTAGGGAGCTTTTTGGGGTAGTTTTAGCTTTAGTGTAGTGTAGTAGACAACCCCAAGTATTGATCTAGGCCAATTTTGGTATATTTCATGCCACCATTTCACCGCTAAATGCGATCAAATTAAAAGAAACGTTAATTTTTTCTCAATTTTAGGTTTCTCACTGAAATTATTTACAAACACCTTCTGCAATTATGGCACAAATGGTTGTAAATGCTTCTCTGGGATCCCCTTTGTTCAGAAATAGCAGACATATATGGCTTTGGCATTGCTTTTTGGTAATTAGAAGGCCTCTAAATGCCGCTGCGCATCACACGTGTATTATGGCTAGCAGTGAAGGGGTTAATTATGTAGCTTGTAGGGAGCTTGCAGGGTTAATTTTAGCTTTAGTGTAGAGCTCAGCCTCCCACCTGAAACATCAGACCCCCTGATCCCTCCCAAACAGCTCTCTTCCCTCCCCCACCCCACAATTGTCCCCGCCATCTTAAGTACTGGCAGAAACTCTGCCAGTACTAAAATAAAAGGTATTTGGCCCTTTTTTTTTTTTAAAAAAAAAAAGCATATTTACATATGCTGATGTGTAGGATCCCCCCTTAGACCCCAACCTCACTGATCCCCCACCATACTGCTCTCTAACCCTTCCCCTCTGCAATAATGGGCGCCATCTTGGGTACTGGCAGCTGTCTGCCAGTACCCAGTTTTGTAACAAAATGTGCCTTTTTTTTTTTTAATTCCCTTTTCTGTAGTGTAGCTTTCCCCCCCCACCGAGACCAACCCCCAACCCCTTCCAGGACCCTTAGATTGCATTTAAGTTGTTTTTTTTTAACTTTTTAACTTTTTTTTTTCTGTAGTGTAGCGGTTCCCACCCGCTCCCGCCCCGTGCACGCGCCCGCCCACCACCCCCGTGCACGCGCGCGCTCCCGTGCGCGCCCCCGTAGCTCCCGCCCCCCGATCCCGCCCCCCTCCACTCCACATAGCGCACCGATGGCCGCCACCCGCCTCCCACGTAAGCTCCCACCCACCAACGATACCGGCCATCGATGTCCGGTGCAGAGAGGGCCACAGAGTGGCTCTCTCTGCATCGGATGGCCAAGGGGGGTTATTGCAGGATGCCTCCATATCGAGGCATCACTGCAATAACCGGAAAGCAGCTGGAAGCGAGCAGGATCGCTTCCAGCTGCTTTCCAGACCAAGGACGTACGCCACACGTCCTCGGTCATTAACTGACTTTTTTTTGAGGACGTGTGGCGTACGTCCTTGGTCGTTAAGGGGTTAAGCAACCTCACACAGCTATAGATGTTAAGAGAACACTAAAGTCAAATCTAAAATTTCATGACTCGGACAGAACCATCATTTTAAAAAACTTTACAATTCACTGCCATTATCTAAAAATGCACAAACTTTTTTTTATATACACACTTTCTGAGACACCAGCTACTACTGATCATGTGAAAGAATTCACAGTATATATGTATATGCATTTTGTGATTGGATGATGACTGTCATATGTTGCAAGGGGAAGGAAAATGTAACTATTATAAACTTTTAAAATTTGTCAAAAAAAAAAAATCTACTACTTGAAAATCCAAATTCCAAATGCTTTCACATTGTATGTTTATGATGTATTTGTTTATCATGCTATTCTACTGTGTTTAATGGTCCATTAATGGCAGAGACACCCTCTAACAACTCTGTAGAAAATATAGGTGAATTGATTCTCAATGCATTTTGAACATGACCACGCCTTTACTAAGATGCCCCTTGGCAACAAGACAAACAGCTCTGCATTTAGCCCATTGTCAGAACATAAACTTTGTTTGCATTTTATCCTAATGCAGAACTACAGATCTAGAGATAACATTGCTGCAGGGAAAGAATCCCAAGATTATTGCAAGGTCTATAGATATTTCTGTGTTATTTTTGTTGTATTGTACCTTAGGGAGCTTGTCCTTGAAGTCTAATAGAGCATTTATATACCTCCTATTACTGTAATAAACACACATTTCATCCAAGTATGGCTGCATCTAAATTAACAGGTAAGGATCACATCTTATGTATAGCTAGATAACTTACATGCAGGGATGCTGGGTAGCTAACAGCCAGATGCTGATTGTTTCAGTCAATGAGTTTATATAATATTATTTTATCAGTTATTATATCAGTTATTTTAGATAGATAAATCAATAGCTAGATAGCTAGATAGATAGATAGATAGATAAAAAGAAATATAGAAAGACAGACAGATTGATTGATAGATGATAGATAGATACACAGACAGGCAGGCACACATACAGATGATAGATAGATAGATAGATAGGTGATAGATAGATTTATAGATAGATAGACAGATAGATAGATAGGCAGACAAACAGTCAGATAGATAGATAGATAGATAGATAGATAGATAGATGACAGATAGATCTAGTCCAGATTAGATGCACTTGCTTCTACTTGTACAGCCACCAGGGTGCTATTTCCAATGTCCAAATAGAACTATCTAAGGAAGCACACACCTGACTTAGAAGATAAAACATAACATTTATTACAAAAGTTAAAACTTTGCCATAACATTTCGGTGCCAGCTGACACCTTTTTCAAATGGTCACAATGTTCTATTGGCCTTTAGCCTTACCACTGTGACAATTTGAAAAAGGTTTCAGTCGACAACAAAAAGGTAATAGCAATTTATTAGCTTTTTAAATAAAGACTATGCTTTATATTTTATGTTCAGTGAGTGCTTCCTTCGATAATTTTGCATAACCATTAAAGTTCTGTTTTAAAAAGAACACTAGAAAATGATATTGCGCTTGACCTGATGCTCCTATTGAATTTTATTATATGTATTCAATGTTGAAACACACCTAAAATACTAGATAAAAAATATAAGATACTAGATAAATAATATAAAATATATCATCTCATTCATTAGTAAAATATTACAATTTTAGAAAACCTTAGGATAGAGGTTAAAAATTAATTTCCTCCTAGAACCGCTATTTTGGGGTGAAGAGATAAACAATATATACAAATGTACAAATATTCAAATTGATATAGTTGTGCTTTAAATCATAAAAAGAAAAAATAGTGTATACCGGTGAAATAAGATGCAAAATCACAGGATACGCAAACACCATCAATACAAAAACGGTATGTTAGAAAAACACACAGTACTTTGTCCCCCAAATGGTATGCACAATTGGGTGAATGTCATCTTATATGTGGAATCTGACTTGTCTCCCGAAATGTATGTCCATTTAGAATTTGCCATTCAAGTTGATCCTATTGTGGGACTGACTGCATCCGGTACTGCTCCTCTCAAGCCAAGTAATCCTTGCTTTGGCTCCGTATGTAGAACACTTGTGAAAGAGAAAAAGATAGAAGCGCACAACAGAGAGTACGATTCAAGTTAAGTTTTATAACAATTGATCACACGCAACACACAATGTTGCACTTACTAGCTTAGGGTTAAAAATAGGCACTTTCATGTAAGGGTCACTCTGATGTTCTCCGTGGCAAAAGTTGGTGTAGAGATGGTAATACAAAATCCCAACAAACGGCCTCGGTATCCACTCGGCGTCCGGACTGCCGAGGCTGTTTGTTGTGATTTTGTATTACCATCTCTACACCAACTTTTGCCATGGAGAACATCAGAGTGACCCTTACATGAAAGTGCCTATTTTTAACTTTAAGCTAGTAAGTGCAACATTGTGTGTTGCGTGTGATCAATTGTAATAAAACTTCACTTGAATCGTACTCTCTGTTGTGCGCTTCTATCTTTTTCTCTTTTACAAAAGTTCTGTTTTAACCGATGACTCTCAGATATGTAGCTATGTACATTCGGCAGTTTTATTCACTACCAAATGCGGAAGAAAGTGGCCCTCACAGTTCAACACACTAAGATCTGGATTTAGAATGTTGCACTTTCACAAGTATAAATTTGTCTTTGAAAAGAGACGAATGTTTCATTTGTACAGTATATAGCAGTTTACATAGCACAGATTTTTTTTTACCTATTTATTACAAAATATTGTTTGAAGTTTAGTTTTATCCCCTATCATTGATAATGGCAACCTATAAATGATAATGTTCACTAATGATACCATTAGCGCCAGTCTCCATAACAATATAGCGACCTTGATAACTTTAACACAATATTACAAGTTGGAGACTGCATGAGTGCAAAATATATTTGTGCTTGTCAGGTTAGCACTGCTGAAGACCTCACGTAAAGGCATAGAGCTAAAAGTTAAACTCATATATACACTATCTAATAAAAAATATTCATATAAATATTAATAACATTTTTATAAGGGTTCAAAGGTATATGGTATAAAAAATTGTTTGACTTGAAAGGGCTATAATATAGATATACATACATATACATGTCTATATATATATATATATATATATATATATATATATATATATATATATATATATATATATATATATATACACACACACACACAGAATATTGAGCCCTTTTCAGTCAAATTCCTCAAAACATTAAAAATAACTTTATTCAATTTTTTTTTTTTTTAAATAGATTTTTTTTTTTTTTAAAATAGATTTATTAAGGCAAACAGGCAGATACAACAATCAAAAGAAATGAAGGGTAACATCTCCAGAACAATGATACAGGACACTAGTCTAGTACAACTATACATCACATAGTAAAGTGTAGATTATGACAGAATATCACCCTTCATCAATGCCTCTTTTTATAAGAATTAAGCACTCTAGTGTCCTCGATAAAATAGAGATCCCCTCATGGGACCTGGCAACTAAATCAAACTGAAGACATCTTCCAGGAGTTCAGAAAGTCCTCATCATATGCTGGTAAAATCATCATGCAATAAGCTTACCTTACGCTTATGTAAGTAACATGTCATGTGGTAGAGGCAAACTTTGGGTTAAAGATACATTCACAATCAAAAAATGCAAAAGGGGCATCAGAGTTTCTCTGTAAGTGAAAAACAGTAATTTACCAAAATAGAGCTCAGGTGCCACTACAACAATAACTCAACATTTATATTGAACTTTTATAAAAACATAGACATCAGTTAACTTATTATTTTTGATTATTATAAAAAAAACTTGAGTATGAGAAACAAGGAAGAATATCTTAAATTAAGGCCCAAAGAGCCTTTTCTTATGATTGTAGGGGAAAAACTTAACAATGACACTTCGGATTAAGCAGAGACTGCTCAACTCTGCCAAAGGGGGGTGGGGAGGAGAAAGTATTCATCCCTACCTCACCAGAGTGGTGGGGGGGGGGGGAGAGATAGGCCAGCAACAATATACCCTATTATTACTGCTGGATACTATAACCAACAATTAAATAGGCTCCGGTATTACTAAGGGAGTACCCAAGGAATTTCAGATGTGGCCAGTTTCCAGGTGTTCACGTGCTGAGCGGTGTTCTATATGTGATGCATGTTGGTAGTTATAGAAAAGTGTATAAATAAAACAAACCATTATGTGTAGGAAACTAAATGACAGTACTAACTTATTGTCTGGTATAGTGCACTATAGCAAGGGTAATACCTTCTGAATTTACTATCAGGGACTTAAGATTGGGGAAGCAGCAATATATCAATCTACTGTTTAGAACAGATTAGGCAATACCAGCTCCCACACTCAAATTCCTGTCCTTCCAGCCCTAGGCAGCATAAAGAGAGCTGGCCACACTCTCCATAGGCTGTTTGATTAGGAAGCCGAGTGCAGGAAACCCACTATGTATTCGTATAACAAGATTAGCTGTTAACAGTGCTACATCTCTGAGTTGCATTTATAAAGCAGAGATCCAATCAACCCCACGAAACCAACACACAAACCAATATATACCCTATAATATAATTTGTACAGTTATGCATCGCCCGGGGCTAGCCAAGGAGAAAGGTGCACTCAGGTATCTGTTCTCAACACCAATTAGTAGTGCGGGAGAGTATAGTGCAGAGCAGGCATATATATAACAGCCACCGGTATGTTTAGGTAGCATTTACATGTTTTGCCAATATGTCCCCATTAGTTCTACACTTAGTAGCACAGCAGGAGGGTACAAATCCCCAAAATTTTAGACGTTGGTCTTCATGGATGCAGGTTCCTCGGTTATATCTGTAATAAAGTCACTTGAGAGTCCAGCAAAGTATCTTGGCCATGTGGCCTTCTGCTAATGCAGGTCCGTCACTGTGAATAGGTCACCACATTCACCCAATGCTGGAACTGGGGCCACGAGAGGAGCGACAGCGCACTTCTGCAGCTTGATATATGAATACGCCAGCTTTCCTCCTAACCCTGTCAAGACAAGTGCACAGTACCCCACCCCAGTACTGAGTTCTGTTGTGTACTCACATGGACCCTCTGTAGTGGAGCGGTAGGTTGCTGTAACATGGGGAAGCGTTCCTGAGAGTGTGCTGGGATCAGGTCACAGTGCGGTACTTGCCTCTTCATATGATCCACCCAGTGATTCTTAGTTGCACCTATATACTCAGTTGGCGGGGGCAAATATATCCCACACGATAGAATCTCTGCCCTGAGGCTCGTGTCCGATGGTGGCAATAAAGAAGGATTCTCTTGGAAGGCTGGGGATGCTTCAGTATTCTGCGATTTCTGTACTCCCTTATGGTCCCCCTCAATCTCATTACCACGCATACGTGCCAATCGGATCATGTAGAGCAAAGCGTCCAGCCTCTCACATAGCCCCCGTGCATGATCTTCCAGCAGATCCCTTACTGCATCAAAGGTTATTTGTGCATTCATGTTAGCAAGCGCTGCAACACACATCAGGCAGTATATTACAACATAAGCTCAAGGTTTAGAAGTCGTCTTTAGTTTCAACGGGCAATCTTGCTGACTGTGTTAGCAATCCAAAATGGTGCCTTAGTGTGCGGCGATCAAATCCGATGTAACTGCTCAGCACAAATCATTCAGTTTCCCAGATGGTTGCTTGCAGCGTTCTCGGGGTTCCTTCCTGCAGTGTCACCCTTCCATGTAGTTATTTTTTCGGATTCTTAATGTGAATAGGGTTAACTTGAATATTGTTTGTGCAGAGCTCCCCGATCATGCGACCATCTCTGTTGCTGGCCAGCTCCGCCCCCCTTAAATAGATTTTTATTGAGGTTGCACGAGAACAATACAACTTATGAGAAATAGCATATCATAAGACATACATAAATGATACATTTCAACTTGACTGCTGCTATATAGATACATAAAATTCACATCCTGGGTAATGCTATGCAGAAAACTGAAACCTCTTTTTCTTTTTTACAAAATCTAAACACGATGTGTTTCCTCATTTGACACGGGAGGCAACTCATGTACCTCTTGTAAATTACAATAAACTCTAGGAGAGGAAAATGAGTAATTTGAGTAGATCTATAAGCTTAAAATAGGTTAGCAATTAACATTTTAAGTGATATCAACGATGAAGGCGCCTATGTTTAAGTAATATAATAAGATATGTAGGTATGTTATAATATTAAGGGTGCGGTATAGGCAAGATAAACCGCATAGTTAACCCTCCAACATTGGGAGGTTTATTATGGGGGGGTTGGAGTTTGTATATAATGAACAAAATCTATCAAATATGTTCCATATATTGGCATCTGTATTTTCAATGGCTACAATGAGAGCACTGATCAGGTTAAAGGTTATAAAATATATGGATAGACTAAAGTTAGTCCGGGTCTATCTTCAGGGGGTGTATTTGTTGGAAACAGTAAGTTTAGGATAATAAACTGTGAATAAGTGGGCAAACAATACACTGCGAAGAGCAATGTTAAACAGGAAACAAGGTAGCGGTTAACCGAGCATACCATGTACAAGTATACCCCATTGCTCACATTAATATAATAGAGAAAAAAGCTAGGTTTATAATGTGGAATTGCAACTACCTCTGTATGAGAAGGATTACTGTCATATGATCGTTGTTAGCATAAGGCAAAGTATAAAGGCATCTATGCTATAATAGAACATTATAATTCTCCCTTTCCCTGAATTGGGACCTGTTTACTGAGTATGGTCCCTAAGAGCCAAAATGCGGGTATACCAGGATCAAACTGAATGTGAGTTTGTGTTCAACTTTGTCAAGCAATTAAACCATATCGCTCGGGTATGGGCCCTATACCTAAAGACAGGTGTGCAAGCAAAGATGAGAAACTGGATAAGTCTTAGTGATCAGCTATTCCTGGATTACAACCCATAGACACTGCATAACAAGGTATGATATATATCATGCCTATCACTCAAGATCCGTATAGGTTCAACATATATTCCTGTAGGCATAGACCCACAACACTAACGCCTGGCAGTGCAATTGTAACCCACTTTTGCCAGCCCCAGAATAATATTACTATAGCTAACAATAGATAAAATATACATTAACAGTAGGTAAATTAAACAGTAACATAAGAACAGCAGCCCCATAATAATATTGCTATAACTAGCAATAAATAGAATAAAGATTAACAGTAGGTAAATTAAACAGTTACATAAGAACAATAGACTATGATAAAATACTGGCAAATCAATCTTGGCATACTGATGCAAGGTAATGATAAAAATATACTGTCTCCCTGACATGGTGTAATAAAGTAGTAGAAGAAGACTTTTAGCCCACTCCTAGTCTCACGTTCAGAGCTAATGCATAATCTGTACCAATCAATTTAGTGCTTCAAGATGACATAAAAGAGTGGGACCGCAAAGAGCCCGTAAAAAAAAAGCATATATAATTACAGTAAACGTAAAATGAAATGCATCTTATTACAAGCAAAGAGTGTGATATAGTATGCTTGCTGAATATCTATAAATTGAGTCAATCTGTATAACATTCTAAAAGAGGAAACGTGGTAAACCCAAAAGGATTGGCGTTAAACTCAGAGGGTAATAGGAGCAAAACCTTCATGATATAGCATTGGTTAGCCTCACATGTATTAACTTTCCCCTGTTTTCACATTTTCCACAGTGAGTATATAGAGCAAACCTTCCCTCTTTGAGCGCAGATTTTGCCATCCTCTAAATCGTGATGTGCGATGTATAGCAGGCGCGATGGACACCAAAATATAAGGAATATTGCTAAAAGCATAAGAATATTGGCTAAGTGTCTTTCTCAGGTATCAATAGACCTCTGAGCATATGTATATTGTATTAACAGTGTCAAATATTGTAGTAACTTGCTATATATAACATTTGTATGTGAAACTTTTAGGGTAATTTAGATTAGCACAAACACAGATTAACTACGGTTGTGTATTTAAGTCAGAAAAAAGTTACTAGCCCACACCTGCACCGTAAATGTGGTAGTTGTTTGGGGCAATGCAATAAAAAAGGGCAAGGGGTAAGTGAAGGAGGGAGGAGGCTTGCTATAATGCTATCCCCCAGTAAATATAAGGCTGAGAGCAGGTCCAAAAGAAATTGAGAATACTGGAATTGAAGCAGTGTACTAGAATTATGCAATAGATTTAGCGTGAGGAGTCTGTTCTAGTGAAACCGTTAATTGCCGGCTTAGCCCACTCCTAGTCTCACATTTAGAACTGGAGGATCCACCAGCAACTTTAGTTCAACAGAGGGGTAGGTAAGCAGTAAGAGTTCAGAGTTTCGTAAGGGTAGGCCTGTAGGTCTCACCACCTGATAGGGATCCTGTAGCAGGGCCAGACCAAAATGCGGAGCAAAGTGAGCCCCAATATCTGTTTCATGAGTGTGCCATGTGGCTTCCTTTAAAGTTAATACCAGGCTATGATGTTCATCGGGATTGTCCCCTCCGTGGAAAGTCGCCATGTGGTCAGTGTCAGCTATCTTACAAGACACCGATTTTTCACATGCTAGAGCTGTAGATGTTTGAGGTATATTTGGTTCCTCCACTCTATGAGCACTCCCAAAGGCCTCCAACATTGAAAACTCCAGCCTCGAGAAATGTGCCTGTAGCATCTGTGTAATTTCATCTTTCAGCGCAGTAAGCAGCATGGTGATCACCTGCAAATGGGATATTTCCACATCGATCGGATCTCAATGTCGTCGGTATGCTGTGAGTCACAAATATCAGGTACTCAGGAACTCCACCATCTATGATTGTGCTGAGTGTGTAGGCAGTCAGCAGGCTATGGCGGCGTCTCACTGCATGTTGTGGTCTGCTCCGATATAGGTATTCAGTGCACCTTAAGTTTTAGTACTCAGTAGTCACCACTTGGTGTGTACCAGTCTCCACTGGGCTATTTCCAGTCCTCTATACATATTTTTTGCAAGTTATAGGCAGCAATAAGGCATGTTAGATGGCTTGTAACACAGAGCTCCCATGATATGCGACCATATTGGTGACTAGTTGGCTCAGCCCCCCATTTTTATTCAATTTTAATCATATTTTACTGTGTATGTTCTTCCTATAGTAGAAAATGTTGTTTGTATTTTTAAAATGCATATTCCTATATATATCTATACTTGAATATATTTATATTGATACTAGTTGATAAGCCTGCCCCTCAAGCTACAAAAAAAAGAACCTGAAAAAAATAAACAAAGCTATCAAAAATAATAAAATTAAACCTAAACTAATACCCCTATAAAAATAAAAAATCCCCCCCAAAATAAAAAAACACCCCTAATCTAATACTAAACTATGAATAGCCCTTAAAAAGGGTTTTTTGTAGGGCATTGCCCTAAGTTAAACAGCTATTTTACATTAAAAATAAACAAAGTCCGCCCTAACAGTAAAACCCCCCATCCTCCAACCCCCCAAAATAAAAAAACCTAACACTAATAAACCTAAACTACCCATTGCCACTAAAGGGGCATTTGTATGGGCATTGCCCTTATAAGGGCATTCAGCTCTTTTGAAATTTGCCCAAAAAAACCCTAATCTAAAAAAAAATAAAAAATAAAAATAAAAAAAAAACAACCTATCACTAAAGCCCCAAATAGGTACTCATGGTTTCAGAAGTCTGGCGGAGAAGGTCTTCTTCCAGGCGGGTCCATCATCTTGATCCACAGCAAAGGCGGTGCGGATTGAAAGTCTGGAGCCGTCTTCCCAGAAGTGGCGATCCTCTGCGGTGGTCATCTGTGGCGGCGTCGGCGGTCCTCAGCAGCGGCGGTCCTCAGCAACATGGAGGCTCCTCTTCATCTGATATCTGTAGTATACTGAATATTGAATGAAAGGTACCGCAATGAATTTGGGGTACCTTGCATTCCTATTGGCTGAATTCTAAATTTAAAAATTCTATTGGCTGTTCAAATCAGCCAATAATATTTCAGTAGCTCTCATCCTATTGGCTGATTTTGAAAATGTCAGCCAATAGGAATTCAAGATACCCCAATAAATATGGGGTACCTTGAATTCAATCTTCAGTGTGCGGCAGATGATCGCATGAAGAGGAACCTCCACACCTTCACTTAGGACCGCCACTGCCGCCGATGAGCGCCACCGCCGATGAGGATCGCCCCTTCAGGGAAGACCGCTCCGGACCTCCGCTATGCGCTGCCTTCACTATGGATGAAGATGATGGACCCATCTGGAAGAAGACCTTCTCCGCCAGATTTCTGAAACCGTGAGTACCTATTTGGGGCTTTAGTAATAGTTTTTTTTTTAAAAAAAATTGGGGGTTTTGTTTTTTTAGATTAGGGTTTTTTGGGCAAATTTCAAAAGAGCTGAATGCCCTTTTAAGGGCAGTGAAAAGGAGCTGAATGCCCTTTTAAGGGCAATACCCATACAAATGCCCCTTTATGAGATAAGTCTAGGTGGGCAAATGTATCTGACAGTTCTTTGTATTTTTGTCTATGTAGTTTTTGGAAGTGATCTTTGATTTTGATGAGCTCCAGGTTGTTTAATAAATTGTCATCTAGTTTCCATTGGTATGGTGCTAGAGGGGTGTTGTGCCTGAGTAGTTTGAGCTTTACGGCGGAATGGTCAGCCCAGGACGTGGGAGAGATGTCACATCTTTTAACTAGGGCGAGGGCTGATTGGTCTTATAGGATATAGTGTATTCTGCTATATGTTTTGTTGGGGTGGGAGAAGAAAGTGTAGTATTTTTTATCATGGTGAATGAAACTCCAAGTGTCATACAAGTTAAGGATCCTTACTCCTGTCCAAAGTGTGTTAAGTACTTTTTTAGGGGTGTTGATGTTTGGATTGGAACTATCTTTAGAAGGTTGAAAGGGAATGTCTCCTGCAACAAAGACAGGACCTTTGGCAATGTCTACAATTTTGTTGAATAGATATTTAAAAAAGGGGGACTGATTAGAATTTGGGGTGTATACATTAACAAGGGTGACCCAAGAATCTGCCGTCAGGGTCTTTTACTGAGTGGATAAATGTGAAAGGGAGTGATTTGTGTAAGAGGATGCTCACTCCTCCCTTCTTAGAAGTGTTAGAACTATGTTAGTGAGGTAGTAATTTATTTTCATTGTAATTAAGGGGTTAATTTAGGGGGTGTTAGGTTAGGGGGCTTAGTCATTAAATTAGTTTTTTGCGTTGTGGGGGTTGGCGGTGTAAGAGATAATAGGTAAATTAGGTTTAATGCATTGTGGGGGGTTGGTGGTTTAGGGGTTAATAGATGTACTAGGTAGTTTGCGATGTTGGGGTTTGCAGATTTAGGGGTTAATAATTTTATGAGATAATTGTTTTTTTTTTCTTAATACTTTGTGCGAGCGGTTTGTTAATTTTTTTCTTAATACTTTGTATGGGCAGTTAGTTATTTTTTTTTAAATATTTATTGCGGCCGTTAGGTGTTTTTTTCATACTTATTGCATGTGGTTCGTTTTATTTTTTAATACTTATTGCGGTCATTTTTTATTTTTTTTGTAATGCTCCGTTTGCCTTTGCTGCATCCCGGTAGATTTCCGAAAATGGCAGAGTGGTGAAAGAATCTTTCACCACCCTGCCATCTTCTTGAAAAATTACAAATTCACTTAGCGTTAAACAGACGATTCTAAGGATTATGATCACTACCTGAGATTTTGTGAGCTGGTAAAATAGAATACAAAATACAGAAATGGTATGTTAATTGGAAGCCAAACAGAAATTTTGTGAAGCGATAATTATTCTGCGTATAACTAATGATTATAGGCAACAATCAGTTTACCCTCTAAGGCCAGTTTTGTGTGCGTCCCTCCAGTGAAACAATTAATAATAACAAGTGGAGCGCTAATTGTGCTAGAAGTTTTTGCATGTGTCTGGTTGCGCTGGTATTACGAGTTGAAAGTAAAAAGTTATCATGCTCACGCTAACCCAACCCATACAAAAAGCTGAACTTTGCACATGCGATAACCTATTCCCCCATAGAAGACAAAGAAGAATAGAAAGTGGGAAAAATACCTTACACCCCACTTGCACGCAAACTCGATCGCATATAATAATGTGCCCTAAAATATGAATATTTTACATGTTCTGTACATTGCAGAATATGTTATATTTATTCATAAATACATATTTCTACATATATCTGATGGTGTTTTGGTACAATATATGGTATATGATATTTGGTACAATATATATCTATACCTATACATATACTGTATTTATATATATAATTATATATAGGTATAGATATATACAGATATTTATAGGAATATATATATATAAATACTTAGAACATATTCTGCTATGTGCAGAACATTGGAATGTGAAATATTTACAGTAAATACACAGTATGAAATATGAATGTTGCACAAATATGTTTATTCATGTTTTCATCTACTTTTCTGCAAAGGGCTCTAATGCACTTCTATATATGTCTATACATGAATACATATGTATTGTCTATTGTCGGGGTACAAGTGAGTGACATTAGGTAATATATATATATATATATATATACTAACATACATACATATATGATGTAGAGAAATAATTAATTTGTATGTGAAAATCTGGCTTTCTGTGAGTTACACTGAATTCAGAAATAAACCTTTTTGCTGGTTTAGCATACATTCCAGAGATCAAAATCTATTAAATAAATAATTACCCTAATAAAGGCCCAAATAGATAACGACCCCCTGCAATGTCAGGGAGAGTCTGCAGTAATCAGTATTTGAAGCTAACAGAACCTCAGGAAAGTAAGTAATTAGCACTTGTATGATTGAACTAAAATATACTATATCAGATAGTGTCTGCTATATTAAATAAATAAATGTATTGGAGATATTTAACTGTTTGGCAAATGAAAATTAGATTGTACAAAAGATTCTATTTTCTGAAAGAGACAATGCCTTGGTGCTGTAAATTCCGATTATCCTAACTATGTGACGGAATAATCTAGATTTTATTAAAGAGACAGAGACGAGTATTTTGCTATAACTTTTCCTTTACTGCTCACATAGCGATTTAAAGAAAAAATATATCCATACATTAAAACATCATAGAAAACAAAGAATAAAATACAGATACCAATGAGAACACAGCTTGTGAAGGTAGTGACCACAAGGACCAATCACCCAATAATACTTATTGCGGGCGGTTAGGTATATAACCATATAATGGCCAACAAGTAGAAATTCCTCCTCTTTTGTCTTTGATGCTGAAGATTGTGAAGAAATTTCCATGTAGGAGAAACAAGCAAAGTCCCAAAAGTATAAACAAAGCCCAAAAAAAACTGGAACTTGAAAAAACTTGATAGAAGAAATCAAATCTCCTCTTAAAGAAACTTGAAGGAGTCTTGATTGTAGAATTGGAACAATCTCTATTAACGGATGAATGATAAACAGGAACTTGGTATAAATAAATAAATAATGAAACCAACTGATGAGGAATTGAATTAATGGGTTTAAAATAAAATTGTTTGAAAACATTATCAGAAGACCAGTCAGCAGCATTTAAAATATCTTGTAAAGATACAGATTTGGAAAAGGCTTTAGAAGCTGCGGCTCCTCTAATAGAATGGGCAGAAAAATTATGATCCACACCAGCTTGAGTCATGATCCACTTAACTCATCTACTAATGGTAGTGGAGGATACAGGTAAATGAGGTACAACATACAAAATTAGGAGTTGTTTGGAAGAATAATTTCTAATAAGTTTAGTTCTAGATTCGTATTCTTTAAGGCAAAGTACAACACACAATTTAGGTTGGTTCTAAAAATAAGGGTAAAAAATAGAACTAGAGAGAGTTTTTGTTCTACGATATAAAAAAAAAATCACACCTTGGGGAGAGAACATTTTAGAGTCATAATCAATGGCTTTGACATCGGAAACCCTTTTAATAGATAACAAACATAAAAGAGTTGCAAGTTTAGTAGTAAGTTGTTTTAAAGACAAGTTAGAATTGTCTGGCCAATTTAGGAAAAAAGGGATTATCAGATCCACATCCCAAAATGATGAATACCTAGAAGTAGGAGGTCTTTTAAGTAGAAGTAGGAGGTCTTTTAAGTTTTATGGATTTAAGAAGATGACAAACAGTAGAATTTTGATTATGAAGATATTCATGTCCAGCTGAAATAGCAGATCTAGATCTACATTAATAGATCTGTAAGTTAAGCCTTCATGAAATAAACACAAAAGATAATTAATTACTTGATTTAAAGGGGCTGAAATGGGATCCAAGTTTCTGATGTTGCACCAGCTAGACCATTTAAGCCAGGCGGATATATAACATTTTCTGGTTCCAGGAGCCCATGTGTTTTGAAGGAGAAGTTTAGCTTGCTCCGAAAGTCCTTCAGTAGACCAAGATCCCCTGAAATCGACCAAGCAATTAGTTGAAGATTGCCTTGGAGAACTAAATTGTGGAACTGTCTGTTCAGGTCTGAGAGAAGATCTGGTTGAATTGGGAGAATAATGGGGGGAAGAAAATACATTTCGAGTAGGTAGGGGTACCAAATCTGGGTTATCCAAAAGGGAGTTATGATTGTAATTGATATCTGATGTTTCCTGACAAATAAAATTGTCCGTAGAATCATTGAAAAGGGAGGAAACGCATATGCCCCCTGAACAGGCCATTGTTGGAGAAAGGCATTGATGGCTAATGATTCTGGGTCTGGTCTCCAGCTGAAGAAAGGATGAATCTGGAAATTCAAATGAGAAGCAAAAAGGTCT
This sequence comes from Bombina bombina, assembly GCF_027579735.1. Taxonomy (NCBI): domain Eukaryota; kingdom Metazoa; phylum Chordata; class Amphibia; order Anura; family Bombinatoridae; genus Bombina; species Bombina bombina. The sequence continues at coordinate 533,505,204 of NC_069503.1, forward strand.
ATCTTGAAAGGACCTCTCAATTTCAGAATCTCTTGAAAAATAAGGGGGTTGAGCTTCCAGTCGCTGAAATCTGTCAAGTATCTGGAACCCCAGTATGCAACTTGATTGGCAAGACCTGGTATGTATTCTGCATATAAAGAGAAATTCTGAGATAAACAAATATGAATGAAATTCTTTGTTAACCCCTTAACGACCGAGCACGTGCAGGGTACGTCCTCAGAAAAAAGGCAGTTAACGCCTGAGGACGTACCCTGCACATCCTCAGTGTGGAAAGCAGCTGGAAGCGATCCTGCTCGCTTCCAGCTGCTTTCCGGTTATTGCAGTGATGCCTCGATATGGAGGCATCCTGCAATAACCTTTTACGGCCATCCGATGCAGAGAGAGCGCACGAGGGGGCGGGCGTGTGCATGGGGAGGGAGCGGGTGGGAACCGCTACACTACGGATTTTTTTTTATTTTGAGACAAAATTTAAATACATAAAAAAAAACCTTAGGTGTCATTTAGGTGGTGGGGGTTGGTCCATGGGGGGGGGGGGGGGGGGGGGATTGAGCTACACTACAGAAAAATAAAAAATAAAAAAATAAAAATAAACATTTGATTGTTCAAACTGGGTACTGGCAGACAGCTGCCAGTACCCAAGATGGCCCCCAATAAGGCTAAGAGGGAGGCTTAGAGAGCTGTTTGGGGGGGCATCAGGGAGGTTGGGGGTTAAGGGGGGATCCTAAACACAGCATATGTAAATATGCTTTTTTTTTTCTTTCTTAAAAAAAAAAAAAAAAACTTTTATTTTAGTACTGGCAGACTTTCTGCCAGTACTTAAGATGGCGGGGACAATTGTGGGGTGGGGGAGAGAAGGGAGCTGTTTGGGAGGGATCAGGGGGTGGGATGTGTCAGGTGGGAGGCTGATCTCTACACTAAAGCTAAAATTAACCCTGCAAGCTCCCTACAAACTACCTAATTAACCCCTTCACTGCTAGCCATAATACACGTGTGATGCGCAGCAGCATTTAGCGACTTTCTAATTACCATAAAGCAACGCCAAAGTCATATGTGTCTGCTATTTCTGAACAAAGGGCATCCCAGAGAAGCATTTACAGCCATTTGTGCCATAATTGCACAAGCTGTTTGTAAATAATTTCAGTGAGAAACCTAAAATTGGGTAAAAAATTAACTTTTTTTTACTTTGATCGCATTTGGCGGTGAAATGGGGGCATGAAATATACCAAAATGGGCCTAGATCAATACTTGGGGTTGTCTACTACACTACACTAAAGCTAAAATTAACCCTAGAAGCTCCCTACATGCTCCCTAATTAACCCCTTCAATGCTGGGAATAATACACGTATTGTGCGCAGTGGCATTTAGCAGCCTTCTAATTACCAAAAAGCAAAGCCAAAGCCATATATATCTGCTATTTCTGAACAAAGGGGATCCCAGAGAAGCATTTACAACCATTTATTCTATAATTGCATAAGTTGTTTGTAAATAATTTCAGTAAGAAACCTAAAGTTTGTGAAAATATTTGTGAAAAAGTGAACAATTTTTTTTATTTGATCGCATTTGGCGGTGAAATAGTGGCATGAAATATACCAAAATGGGCCTAGATCAATACTTTGGGATGTCTTTGAAAAAAAATATATACATGTCAATTATTCAGGGATTCCTGAAAGATATTAGTGTCCCAATGTAACTAGCGCTAATTTCGAAAAAAAGTGGTTTGGAAATAGCAAAGTGCTACTTGTATTTATGGCCCTATAACTTGCAAAAAAAGCAAAGAAGATGTAAACATTGGGTATTTCTAAACTCAGGACAAAATTTAGAAACTATTTAGCATGGGTGTTTTTTGGTGGTTGTAGATGTGTAACAGATTTTGGGGGTCAAAGTTAGAAAAAGTATGTTTTTTTCCATGTTTTCTTCATATTTTATAATGTTTTTTATAGTAAATTATAAGATATGATGAAAATAATGGTATCTTTTGAAAGTCCATTTAATGGCGAGAAAAACGGTATATAATATGTGTGGGTACAGTAAATGAGTAAGAGGAAAATTACAGCTAAACACAAACACCGCAAAAATGTAAAAATAGCCTTGGTCTCAAACGGACAGAAAATGGAAAAGTGCTGCGGTCATTAAGGGGTTAAATTTGATAAAATTCTTGAATTGGTTCCTCCAAGTCAATTGATATAACGCACGACAGAAATATTGTCCATGCGTAAAATAATAGTAATGGGTAAGTTGTGTTTGATGAAACTCTTGACTGCAAAAGCTCCAGCCAAAAGTTCCAAACAGTTGATATGTAGTTATTTCTCTGATTGAGACCATTTCCCTCCTGTAACCATGGAACCACATCTCGCTCCCCAACCCAATCTGCTTGCATTGGATTCTATGATAACATCTGGGGAACTGCCAAAAATGGCTCTGCCATTCCAGGCCTCTATGTTGAGAAGCCACCAATTGAGTTCTTCTAAAGCTTCTTCTGTCAAAGAAATAGGATGTTGATATGAGAAACCTTTCCGAAGGTAAAATATTTTCAATCTTTGTAAGGCTCTGTAGTGCAGAGGAGCAGGAAAAATTGCTTGAATAGAAGACAAAAGAACTCCAATTATTCTGGCAAGGAAACGAAGAGGAAATGATTGTTTCTTGATAGCATAGGAAATCTTTTTCTTGATCCTTTTGATTTTCTCTAAATGAAGACTTACGGTAGCGGATACTGTGTTTATATTGAAACCTAAAAAGATTAAAGACTGAGAAGGGACAAGAGAAGATTTCTTAAAATTTATGATGAAACCTAAATTCTGGAGAAGGAGAATAGTAGTAGATAGATGAGATTGGAGAACAGAAGGAGAATGATGAATAAGGAGGATATCGTCTGAGTAGATTATTAGACGAATAAAGACCCAAGGGGCAGAGGAAAGTCCAAATGGAAGACAAGTGAATTGCCATAATTTGCCTTTCCAAAAGAATCTGAGAAATTTTCTGAAATCTTGATGAACTGGGACTGTAAGATAGGCATCTTTTAAATCCAATCTTACTAACCAGTCTAAATTGTAGAGCCAGTCTCTAAAAAGGTGAATACCTTCCATTTTGAAATGGTTGTAAATGAGAAAATAGTTTAACTCTCTTAGGTTTATTACAGGATGAAAAGTCCCTTCTTTCTTTTTCACTAGAAACATATTGCTTATAAATGAATCTCTGAGATCTAGGGCTGGTTTTATTGCATATTTTTTGAGTAATTATGTTATTTCTAAATCCAGAAGGATATGATCTGAAAGGGAAAATTTTATGGGATTGGGAAGGAAAGACTGATAGGGAGTGTTTAGGAATTCTAAACATTGCGGAAGTGAGACCTGGAAATGTTGGAGGATCGGCTGGAAAATCAGTCTCGGCCTTTTCCAGCCCTTGCAAAAACTCTAAATTGTTGTTGTTGTTGATGAAATATCTTTTTAGTACTCATCTTAACTTTATTTAAAGAGTTGAATGTATTGACATAAGAGCTTAACTCTTTGAGGCCAGAATCCCCAAACAAAAGTCCATCAGCTTCTGGACCCATCTCATTGGATGCAAAATCTGTACTTTGAGGGTCTATACATCTTAAAAGCAAACATCTACGCTGAGTAGAAATAGATGTATTTGCATCATCCAAAATGTAAATTATACGTTGGATCCATTCTCTTTGTACAAGAGGGTCCAAGGGGTTGTTATGAGAAATTGCTTCTTCTGTAAGTGCAAAAGCTTTGTTACAGGGCCAAGGGTATCCAGTAATTTGTCCTGGCAAGACCTCAGGAATCCGTCAGGGCCCCTTCTTAGATTAGAATTTTTGTGGCCAATGAATTTTAATACAATTTTGTCATTATCTGGAGTAAGGTGAGTGTTACTGGGTAACCCTGGGCGAGGTCACTCAGCTCTTAAAGTGTATTTAGTTTTCTTAGAAAGGGGCCTTCTAATGTAAAAATCAATAAATTTAGCTACCCTTTTTGAAGGGCGCCATTGGGATGAACGGGGGTGATTAAGATTGTTAGGGTCAGTATAGGGAATACCAGAGTTATTGAATAATTTAGGCTTTTTAGATTTGGAAGATTTTTTACATTTTTTGCGTTTTTGGGAATCTTCAGATGAAGAAGAGGACTGAGAAATAAATGATACTTGAGATTGCCAGGAGTAAAAGGATTCATTGTCTGAATCTGCATTTACATTTTGCAAACTATTTTTATTATTGAATTCAGAGGTAGAATCTGAATCTGAGTCTAGAGGAAGTTTACATTTATAAGAACGTTTTACAGTTCTGGGAAATTCAGATTCAGAATCTCAGTTAGAGACTTGCATAGAGTAGCACTGCTGAGCAGGCATGGAAATGTCAGAACTGTGCTGACGTGACTTTTTGTTTTTTTGTAGAAATAAAACTGACTTCTTTCACAGGGGGTTGAGAAATATGTTTAGATTTGTGTAAAGCTTTTCTTGGCATATTATTGCTGAATACTACTTAAATCATTAATAGCAGACTGAATCTGAGCCATCTCCTGTTTAAATGGTTCAAAAGAGCTGTTAATCATACTCTGTACTGATTTCTCAGATAAATTGTCTCTTTTTTCCTCAGAGACGTTAAAATAAAATATAAATATTTTGGACTAAATAAAATATCAAATAACTTAATATACAATAAAATATTTCCCTCTACCAGTATAGGGATTCAAACCAGAAACCTTCAGTAACTAAACGGTTTGCTAAACCACTAAGCTATTTGCTTAATGTAATTAAATTAATGCAGAACATAAATATATAATATAAAGTAACAGAAAATTAAATATTTTTTTTTCTATCTGTATAGGTATTCAAACCAGAAACCTTCAGATACTAAACTGATTGCTAACCCACTGTGCTATTTGTTCAACATACTTTCAACTAATGCAGAACATAAATATATCATAGAAACAATGAAATGTTTACACTTAAAAATACCAGAGTTAGCTAATAAGTAAAACAATGTTGTGAAATTAACAGCTGAGAGGAATGGAGGGCGGCTCTCAAGGGCAGGAAAATTGGGCGGGAATGACTCGTCAGGTGCGCACGTCAAAATCGATGTCAGTCACATAGACAATCTGCTTGCGGGACTTAGCTGTAGAGAGATTGAGGCACTTGACACTCCCCACACACCACTGCTTATTGCCCCTACTTTGGCAAGCTATACCACACGGACAATTGGTAGAGAGGGCATAGGATAATAACATAAACACAGACTGCCATTTTGCCCTCACGCGCTCTCTGTACTCGGACCACTACTTCCAAAAGGTTCATCCTTCTATCACCCTGCTGTTTTACATGCCATATCAGCTAAAACCACACAACATACTAACTCATAATCTTTCAAACATCCCTGCAGTCAGCAGACATAACCGCAACACGGAGAGATCTGTTGGTGATACGAAAATGTGTTTAAACTTATTATAAGTATCAAGCCAGATTCTTGTTTTCTGTTCTTTTATTTTTATTGCAGCTTTATATTTGTTACAGTTATATAAATGTTTTACGCCTTAGTTCTACTTGATCATTCTGATAAGGAGCATAACTCACAAACTTGGTATCACTAGATCATTTGGACTTTGCAAGTATTGTGGTGGGATCCGGTGTTTTTGTTATGTTTATTTTTCTTATTATTATCTTATGCTATATAACAACCCTTTACTTAACATAATGAACACAACTCAAAGGTCCAAGAGTGACCTAGATAAATTAGAAAAGGGAAAATGGGGATTAACATGTAGTAAGTACATTTATGATAGAATATGTATACTGTTTTTTATTACTACTATTCCTGTTATATGGTGGTACTTCTACCTTTTTATCTGTACCATCTTTAAAAATTAAATAAAGCTCTTTTGAACCAAAAAAAAATAAAAATAAATAAAAATAAAAAATGGAGGCATGTCAAGCTGATGAGTCATCCAAGATGGCGATCAGCACTGGAGTAAAGACCGGAGAGAGACTCAGCTCTCCCGGTAAGGGGACAATGAAATATTCAACTGAAAGATTGAACCGGAACTAGGGTTACCACCTCAGCCATGTTTTCCTGGACACTTATGAGTGACACATGCTGCAGGGTGTGCAGAGAGGAACATGTATTGTGCTTCTGGACAGCACTATTCATATTCCTCCCTGCACACCCTGCAGCATGTGTAACTTATAAGTGTTCTGTATTTTAAGGGATGGGTGGCAACCCTAATCGAAACACTTAAAAACAAAACCGGAAAGAAATAAGGCAAAATAATATCAAAAATAAAAATGAATAAAATAAGAAATGAATAATTAAGAAAAGAATAATTAACAGAAATAAGAAAGAAAAAACGGTACAGATGTACCTATTAACAAAACAGAAATATAAAAAGAAAAACACCTGAAATATAAAAAAGAAAATATAAAATAAATATAAAATAAATAAAACTAAACTAAAAAGAAAAACAGAAAATAAAAACAATTAGGATAATATAAAATAAAAGAGATTTTAATAACAATTAAAACAATAGTTATGAAAAATTAGAATTACTGAATGAAATACTACAAAAGTAAGTAAATTAATATAACTTATCTCTGAGCAGCAAAGAGAAAAGAGGGACTCTTCTGATTGGTCCTTGTGGTCACTACCTTTACAAGCTGTATTCTTATTGGTATCTGTATTTTATTCTTTGTTTTCTATGATGTTTAATGTATGGATATATTTTTTCTTTAAATCGCTATGTGAGCAGTAAAGGAAAAGTTATAGCAAAATAGGAGTCTCTGTCCTTGTAATAAAATAAAATCACACAGTGAAACACTAAATGAAATGTAATTCAGATTTATGTAATAAATAAACAATTTTAATAATCCCATTAAATGTATATAACATGTTTTTGTTCTTCTATCTTCCAGACATCTGAGGAAACAGATTGGGCTCCAGGTGGGGCCAATAAATGCTGTTACAGGAGTGCCTGTATGGTGTGTGCCCTGAGTCACATCATATAGTTATACACTAAATATTAAAATAATAACTGGAAAAGATGACAATTGTAAACTGAGAAAATAGTTGGATGCATGCTGAAAGTATTGTTATCCTTTTAAGTCCCTTCATAAAGATGTGGTTTTAAATGCATTTTTTTAATATATAATATGTTAATTTAATATAATATATATATAATTTAATATATATATATTAAACTGTTAGCAGCATTTGGGGGCGGAGCCAACTAGCAAGGAGAACAGAAGTATGTTCATGGAGCTCCCATTCTATACCTAATTAAAGATGATCATAAATTCAATCTTCAAGTGATCTAAACTTATAGACTTTGTGGAAGTCAAAGATAATTATGCCTGCTTACTGATCTGCAAACAAATCCTGAATGGATGACATATTACATTATTTCAGTCGTGTCAAGGTTTGAGGCCTGGCATATTTGACGGATCAGCTGAAGTATAATGCCTCCTGGAGTTCTAGAAGATCCTTTACTTTGCTATCAACAAAATGGACCTGGAGACCGCACTACGTAAGTTTGAGGATCGCTGTTGTGAGATCCTGGAGGATCACTTCTCGGAGATGAGCGATTTACTCACACAGCTACGTATACAGCTCTTTGTCCCACACAAGAGACAAGATGGCGGCGATCAACGATGACCCTCTAACACTGTCAGTATCCAGTCCCTAAGTGATCCGGAACTAGCTGTTCCTCTGCAAGCCACAACTACTCTGGCCGAAAGATGCAAGCAGCTTTGTAATATAAGGTGCGAGACACCACAGGACAACTTTAAACAAACTGCGGCCTGAGTTTAATCCAACGGTGGTTATACCGGCTAGGGGTCTGGAGCTAAGCACTCACCTGGAAGATCGCGAGGGAGCGACATCACATAGGCTGCTTTGGGCAGCAGAGCTGGGTCTATCGTTTACGTTACGAGACGGCCAGAAGCCAGGAGACCTGTTGTAACAATTCTCTTTATGACTTCAATGAGAATTATATAGTTTGTAACTCTTATGTAAACAGACCCCAAAAGTATCCCTTTACTCAGGGAGAAAGTTACAGTGAGCGTGTTTTGATAATACAGCAAAAGATAGAAGCAGTGTGAATGCTTCGTGATACTTGTGTCTCCTAGAGCTTATATAAGTTTATTAAATAGGTAAGAAATACTTGATATGGTTATTTTCTTCTAGTGGTTAAACTTAGGCAAGTAATCTGCTTGATTGTAGTCTTCACACACACACACACTCTCTTCACTCAGGCACGCCAGTTCACACAGATAAAAACAGAATGGATAAATATATACAAGGAACAAATTCAGCCAAGTCAGGGAGCAGAATGTTCAACAAGTCAAGCAAGTTTGTTGGTAGTGGATATGAAATTGCTCAAACAGTATTTAGTAACAGATCGATTTTGGAAAGATTGTAATGCTGTTTTGCTAGTACCTGTTTGGCGAGGAGCGTCGCAAGCTGAGACTGCAGCGTGTGTGTGTGTCTCACTTCCGGTCCTGCTGTAGCTGCGTTCTCCGTGTAACTTGTATGCAGCATCAGAATTCTGGCAGCGAAGAGGAGAGTTGATTCTGTTTAAAGGTTTGTTGCGTGACAACAGTAATCCTTTCTTTAGATGAGAGAATGAGAATTTAGGAGACAAAAGTTGTTTTTGGATTTGTGACAAGTTTCAGAACCCTAAACGGGTAATACAAACTTATAGCTGGAAGAGCCAGAAGGTGCTAGTAGCTGAAGTAGCGTTAGTCCTTCAATATTCAGGCAAGGAATGAGCAAAACAGGAATCCTTATAAAGGATCAGAGAGGTAGGAGGGGATATACCTTAAAGGTATATCACATACCCCCCCCCCCCATCAAGACCCCCCAAATCTCCCAGTCAAGAAGGCTTGTCAGGATATCGACGATGAAACACTGCTTGCAGTCTAGGAGCGTGAAGATCCAAGTGGGACACCCAGGAATTCTCTTCCAACCCATAACCTTTCCATTTAACGAAATACTGGAGAAAACCCCTATATTTATGGGAATCAAGTATCTGTTCGACCTCAAATCCAGGTCCATCTGAAAACAATAAAGGAGAAGGTGGCAAATCCTTTTGAAGGGAGTTGTAAGGCTTTAAGAGTGATACATGAAAAACTGGGTGTAATCTGCAGTCAGATTGTAACTTCAGTTTGACAGCATTTGGGTTGATGATGGAGACTATAGGAAAAGGTCCAAAGTATTGATTGGCTAATTTCTTGCTGGGGAGTTGAAGTTTCAGATGTTTAGTGGATAAAAGTACAGAATCACCGACTTTGTAGGATGGAGTTGGAGAGTCGTGCTGGTCATAGTATCTCTTCTGGCATTCTTTTGCCTCAGGTAAATGGAGTTTGATTATTTTCAATCTGTCCTCTAAAGTCGAGGAGAAGTCAGTTACACTTGGGCAAGGTACTGCAACATGAGATAGAGCTATTGTAGAGGGATGATAACCATAGATGGCAAAGAAAGGTGTCATCTTAGTGGAGCTTGACATTGAGTTATTGTATGAAAATTCCACCATTGGCAGATAATCAATCCAGTCATCTTGTAAATGAGTGAGATAACATCGTAAGAACTGCTCTAACGTCTGGTTCAATCGTTCAGTTAAACCATTTGTCTGTGGGTGAAATGCTGTCGAGTATCTTGTGTCTATTATCAAAAGTTTGCAGAGGGACCTCCAAAAAGAAGAGGTAAACTGTGTTCCCTGGTCTGTAATTATGGTTGAGGGTATGCCATGTAAACGTACTATGTGATCTAAGAAAATCTTAGCAGTGGCTATAGCGGTAGGTAGTTTTTTAAGCGGTAGGAAGTGTGCTAGTTTAGTCAGATGGTTGATAACTACTAATATAGTGTTATGTTGTTGTGACACTGGTAGATCCACTATAAAATCCATTGATATGATGGACCATGGTAGACTCGGTATTGGCAGAGGTGTGAGATAACCTATTGGTTTTTTATGTAAAAGTTTGTTCCTTGCACAGGTGTCACAGAATTGTATATATGTTTCAATCTTACGTTCCATTTGAGGCCACCAGAAGTAACGTTTGATTAACTCAGTGGTTTTTAGTACACCCTTGTGTCCAGCCAAGACGTTATCATGATGGTGTTGTAGAATAATACCTCTGAGTGTTCTGGGAACGTATATTTTATTGTGATGTAGGTAAAGGCCTGTTTTGCTGTCCTTTACACATACCCTGGGTAAGTCTTTTTCTTTGTTGAGCTCTAATATGATCTCTGTTTCTAGACTTGTGAGGGATCTCAGGAATTTTTCGTGAGCAGTGATCGGATTTAAAGTTTCAGGATGTAAGTTGTTTTCAGGAATTCGGGATAGGGCATCGGCTTTTATATTAGATGTGCAAGGCTTGTACGTGATTAAGAAATCGAACCTGTCAAGGAATAGGGACCATCTTACTTGGCGCGCAGACAGTGTCTTGTTTTTTCTGAGGTATTCGAGATTCTTGTGATCAGTGTAGATCAAAAACGGGACTGAAGTTCCCTCTAGAAGATGCCTCCAGTGCTCTAAGGAACATTTGATCGCCAATAATTCCTTATCACCTACGTTATAGTTTATTTCAGCTGGAAGTAAGGATCTTGAGTGGAATGCAATAGGATGTAGTTCTTGTGTAGTTTTACTTCTCTGTGATAAGACAGCTCCGATACCAAAATTAGAGGCATCAACCTCTAAAATGAATTGTGAACTGTAATCTGGTAATGTCAGAACAGGTGCTGAGGTAAAAAAATGTTTTAAGTCTTCAAAAGTCTTTTGAGCTTCTTTGTTCCATTTGTAGGGATGGTTTTTCCTGGTGAGCAATGTGAGTGGTTTAACTACCATTGAAAAATTTTTAATAAACTTTCTGTAGAAGTTTGAGAACCCCAAAAACCTCTGGAGTGCTCGAACAGTCTTAGGTTCTGGCCAGTTACTTATAGTAGTGATCTTGTCCGGATCCATTTGGATTGGTGAGATTACATAACCAAGGAATTTTATTTCCTGGACATGGAAATTGCACTTTTCCATCTTTGCAAACAATCTGTGTTCTCGTAATCTTGTCAGAGCCCACCTTACGTGTTTCTCATGTTCTTGAAGAGTTTTGGAGTATACCAAGATGTCATCTAAGTAGATGATGACGCATATGTCTGTGAGGTCATGAAAAATCTTGTTGATAAAAAATTGAAAAGTTGCCGGGGCATTTGTTAACCCAAATGCCATCACGTTATATTGAAATAGCCCATAGCGGGTCCTAAAAGCTGTCTTCCACTCATCTCCTTTTTTGATGCGAATCAAATTATAGGAACCTTTAAGGTTCAGTTTGGTATATATAGTGGCGTTTGTAAGTCTTTCTATCAGCTCCGGAATCAGGGGTAAAGGGTAGCGGTTTTTTATGGTTATGGCGTTTAAGGCTCTATAGTCGATAATCGGACGGAGTGAGTGGTCCTTATTTTTCACAAAAAATATGCCAGCTGCTGCTGGTGAGGTGGAATGCGAAATAAAACCTTTTTTGAGATTTTCATCTAAATAAATGCGAAGATGAGATAATTCATTTTGGGATAATGGATATATTTTACCATATGGGACCACCGATACAGGTATTATATCTATCGGACAGTCGAAAGGCCTGTGTGGAGGTAAACTTCCGGCCTCTTTTAGATCAAATACATCTACCAAAACCGAATACACCATGGGTATACCAGTCTCAATGTTACCTATGGAAACATGTGGATAACAAGTTGTGGAACAATAGTCAGAGGTAAGTTGCAAAGAGTTACAAAACCAGTCAATTTGTGGATTATGAAGGCATAACCACGAATACCCGAGAATAACTGCATGTTTGTCAATGGGTATTATGTCATATGTGATGTATTCAGTATGACCTTGTGTTGTCGTTGTAAGCAGTGGAATTGTGTGATGAGTTATTGGACCGTGTTGGATCAGAGTACCATCAATTAACTTGACAAAGACTGGCTGCTTTTTACACACAGTAGGGATTTTATTCTTTTTAACATGTCATATCTATATATAACCCAGATGCTCCTGAATCTATTAGGGCGTCAGTCAGTATATGTGTTTGGTCCCACTGCAAAGAAATGGAAATAGTGAGTTGATTTAGAACACTTAAGGAACATATAGATACAATTTTTTTTATCTTACCCTTCTTTTGTTTGGCCAGTAATGGCCAAATAGAGACAGAATGGTCCTTATGGGCACAGTAAAGGCAGAGATTGGCCAATCTCCTTCTGGTCTTTTCCTCTATGGACAACGGTCCTTTAATTGTACCGATTTCCATAGAAATGGCTTGAATGGGGTTTCTTTCTTGTACTGATGTGGATGGCAGCAGGCGACGTGTTGAAGGCTCATAGAATCCTCTTTCAGCCTTTCTTTCTCTCAATCTGCGATCCAGGGTAGTACTAAGTTTAATTAATGCTGTAAGTGTTTCTGGTATTTCTAAGCGGGAGAGTTCATCTTTCAAAGCTTCAGAGAGCCCTAACCGAAAATGATTTTTTAAACTGATCTCGTTCCAGAGAGAATCAGCAGCCCACATTTGGAAGTCAGTGGTATATTCTTCCACTGTTCTCTTTCCTTGTTTGAGAGCCCGTAATTTTGTTTCAGCATTCAGTTGGCTGTTAGAATCCTCATAAAGGCTTGAAAGTGCTGTGAAGAATTCCTGCAAAGAATCTAAAATTGGATTATTATTTTCGAAGAATCTGTTAGCCCAAGTTCGGAGTTCACCATTCAGGAAAGAGATGGTGGTTCAAACCTTTATGCTATCTGTGGGATAAGTGCGTGGCTTCATAGAAAATAATAAGTTACATGCATTCTTAAAATCACGAAATTCTGACCTTTTCCCAGAGAAAGGTGTGGGAAGTTATATATGAGGTTCAGAGATTTGCGATTCTTTAGTGGTTAAACAGTCTTTAATCAGTTGTCTTATTGGTTTGTTTTCAGCTTGAAGGTCTGTAAGAGCATGTGCCACATAATCTAGTTTTTTATAAACATTGTTAAATTCTTGTTTGATCTCATTAGGATCCATGGTTGCTGTATTTATTTGGTAACCAGAACCTAATGTTAAGTGGCCTGAATATTATGTAACAATTCTCTTTATGACTTCAATGAGAATTATATAGTTTGTAACTCTTATGTAAACAGACCCCAAAAGTATCCCTTTACTCAGGGAGAAAGTTACAGTGAGCGTGTTTTGATAATACAGCAAAAGATAGAAGCAGTGTGAATGCTTCGTGATACTTGTGTCTCCTAGAGCTTAAATAAGTTTATTAAATAGGTAAGAAATACTTGATATGGTTATTATCTTCTAGTGGTTAAACTTAGGCAAGTAATCTGCTTGATTGTAGTCTTCACACACACACACTCTCTTCACTCAGGCACGCCAGTTCACACAGATAAAAACAGAATGGATAAATATATACAAGGAACAAATTCAGCCAAGTCAGGGAGCAGAATGTTCAACAAGTCAAGCAAGTTTGTTGATAGTGGATATGAAATTGCTCAAACAGTATTTAGTAACAGATCGATTTTGGAAAGATTGTAATGCTGTTTTGCTAGTACCTGTTTGGCGAGGAGCGTCGCAAGCTGAGACTGCAGCGTGTGTGTGTGTCTCACTTCCGGTCCTGCTGTAGCTGCGTTCTCCGTGTAACTTGTATGCAGCATCAGAATTCTGGCAGCGAAGAGGAGAGTTGATTCTGTTTAAAGGTTTGTTGCGTGACAACAGTAATCCTTTCTTTAGATGAGAGAATGAGAATTTAGGAGACAAAAGTTGTTTTTGGATTTGTGACAAGTTTCAGAACCCTAAACGGGTAATACAAACTTATAGCTGGAAGAGCCAGAAGGTGCTAGTAGCTGAAGTAGCGTTAGTCCTTCAATATTCAGGCAAGGAATGAGCAAAACAGGAAGCCTTATAAAGGATCAGATAGGTAGGAGGGGATATACCTTAAAGGTATATCACACCTGTTGCTGCAACTATGCAGAGTAAACCACTGGATAATGGTCGATGGTGGAGCAGGTTACTACGAAGCAGCAGCCTGATTGTAGATAGATTGTCAATTAGACGTTAAGCAATGCTTGAAATGTTATGATATACTGCCTTATGCCTACAATACAATTTAAGCTATGTTTTAGTCCATAATGCTGAAATGGTTAATAGTATGTAACTTTGCATTCTCCATTTACTTATTAACCATCTATTCACATGCTACACATAATACAAATTTTACACTGGGTATCCTGTTCTCAGTTAACATTATGAGAGCCACCATACCAACAGAGTCATTTTCTACTGTTAAAAATAGATTGGTTCGTTTTTCTCCTATGTTATTCTACCAAACAATGTGTAAGCTGGATATTAGATAGTTGCTATTTAACACTAATATTCTATCTTACTATATATGTTGACAATCACTTCTGAGTGGGTGTTATGAAGATATTTTTTAGCCCATTGTTTAAGGCTCTAATGGTATATAGGTCATCTGTTATGACTGCTAAGATACCTGTTTTAATTTTATCCAACAGCCTATATACCCCAAGTAACTAACATTGGCTTATGTCTTGGACTCCTTACATTTTTATATATAACCCCTTTAAGTAGCATAAGCTTGCGTATCCAGAATAAACCCCTTTTTATAATACTACCATTTTGATATTCAGTTGTATAGATGTCTGTTTTTGTTGTCTAAAAGCTGTGTTATTATTATTCTATATGCTATCTGCTATCATTACTCCCCCTAAATATTTATACACATGATAGTAATATTTCAGATATGGTTTATGGAAGGTGACCCGAATAATAGTTATCCTAATCAGCTAGATGCCCTGACTGTCATATTTGTATAGACATAATATAAGAATTAGAACATGCAATCTAACACTCACTTTCCTGGTTTTATATACAGTTATATTACTGTATTTAGTTGTATTGGTACCTGTTTATCTTGTTTAAATGCTATGTTATTATTATTCTACATGTTATCTATTATTACTATTTCCCCTAAATACTTCTATACATGGTAGTAATATATCAGATATAGCTTATTGAAGGAGATCTATCAGCTAGATGCCCTGACTGTTATATTTGTATAGACACATTATAAGAATTAGAACATGCAAGCTAATACTCATTAGCCTGGTTTCATATACAGTTATACTACTGTATGCAGTTGTATTGGTACCTGTTTCTCTTGTTTAAATGCTATGTTATTATTATTCTACATGATATCTATTATTACTATTTTCCCTACATACTGCTATACATGGTAGTAATATATCAGATATAACCTATTGAAGGAGATCTATATAATTGTTACCCTAATTAGCTAGATGACCCGACTGTCGTATCTACATAGACATATTATGAGAATTAGAACATGCAGGCTAACACTCGCTATCCTAAAGGTTAAAGGTTAATATGCATTGGAAATTGCACCCTGTAGCACCTCAATCCCCATATAGTTTTACTTTTTATTTACTATAATATCCCCAGGTTTCTGATTTATATTGCTATCAGCTCCCATATTATTTTTCCACCGACTGTATCTCCCCTCACCCTTTCCCGCTCTACATCTAAGAGCGGGTCATATCCACCATCCCTTAACCGTCTGTGTCCAGTGGTGACAATATCCCTGAGGGGTGATACTATATAAATACTACATAAATACTCCATAGATCCCTTTACTATAGAGCTCCAATAGTGAAACTTAGTTTTATCCTACCTGGATTGGAGCTCTATTTGCTCTTTCTTGATACTCGCTGCAAATTACACCTCGCTCTCATATAGTTTAATGCTCCACGCCATACATTATGTTATGATAATTAATTGACCTAGTCAATTAACATTCCTATGGTCTACCCCCCCCCCATTGTAGTTGACCATTACTATTTACATAATATTATTGTTATATAGAAAAATTACCTATATAGCGGTGTTTACCCGCTGACATTTCCCCAACTTCACCCCTTGCTGTATATTTTGCTCTTGGTACCAAGACCCTTTAATAATAAGAAGCATTCAATTCTATGACGACTTAGATATTTAGGTTCTCAAGAAGTTCATAATAAATTGGGTCTGCTTAGTAGCTACAGTGCTCCTTTGGAGCGTCCTTTAACACAATGGCCTGGAATAATAGCTACTCCCATTATGATATAAAAACCATAAAAGGAGGTTTTCAAATATATCCCAACATTTATTATATGTTTCCTCTTTCTGTCATATTGTTGTTGAGACACCATTGTTATGCTCTGTAATATGTATATGTCATGTTTTTTATGTTGTCATTATAAAAAACCCTCAATAAAAAATTACTTAAAAAAAAAACAAAACAAAAAAACTGTTAGCAGCATTTGAGAATGAAACTGTATTTCTATTGTCTGACGCCCCCCAATGGTTTTAGCGAAAATTACAGCCAAAAAAAACCATACATTCCCAGTAAGTCAATGAAATGTTCAGCTTCGAAGGACCTATAAGGGACAAGCTTCGGTTTAGGTCGTTAACAAAATTTCACCAATGATTAGAAAAAGAGGGGGTTTTATCAGAAAGATAAAAACCCTCAGCACAGGAAGTAAGGGGCTAATGCTGGCTGACCCTGGTGATTTTGACTTACTGACTTAAACTGCTGCCTTTGGAAATACACAAAGTTGTTGTAAGACAAAAATTGGGCCTAACATTATTTCCACACAAGTGCATCCTCTCTTACATGACTGTGAAAAGGATGTATCTGAAAAAGCTGAAACTTTAAAATTGGTTTATGGTAATGTATTCATGGTTATTTTATATTTTAATAGATTTTAGCAAAGACATTCTTTATAGCATAGTTAAACTACAGCTTTGAGTTACAAGGCAATTTATTCTTATATTTAATATTAATTAGACCAAGGGTAGTAAGTATATTAGAAAGGATAAAGTAGGAAGCAATGTTAGCACTTCCCTTCAGGTGCTCGTTGTCAGCGCCGTTCTCCCAAACCGTGTATAGAAGCAGAAACTGTTGAAAGTGGCGGCACTGTGTCATCTCCAGGGATCCAAGCTGCCCACGTCCTCTGAGTCAACCTTATTCTTTAACTATTTGTTCCAGAAATTGTTTTAACTTTATGTTCTTGATAAAGGCTTCTTTTAGTCAAAGCGAGTTGAGCTGTATTTTAAATAAAACCTGAAGCTGCACCTGAAGACACCTTTGTGATGATTTTAATAAAAGGCTTATTTTAACTGCAATCTTGTGAGTATTACCAGTTTGTGCGCCTACCACATTGTCTAAAATTGGCGACACTATTGTGAGCTCTTTTATTTTGGAGGTGAAAGCAACAAGGTTGACTCAGAGGACGTGGGCTGCTTGGTTCCCTGGAGGTGACACAGTGCCGCCACTTTTAACACTTTCCAAGGGTAGTAAGTATACTGGTGATAAATATTAATATCTAGAAAGAATTTTTGCATTTTAATGTCATAAGTTAATTGCAGCTATTGTGATATATTTTAGAATTTGTTTTATTGTGGCTAAATAAGAGGTTGTTTCAGGCCAGATTAATTGGCATATAAATTGGATGTTGCATTAATAATATACAATCTCTCTGGTGGTTATTAATTGAGCATTGTAAGCTAGTAATCCATATTTTGGTATTGGAGCATTGCTGGATATTTGCAAATTGTCTTATAAGTTTAATAGTAACGTGTTATTTAATAAGCGATTCATTGGGAATTAAGATTAATTTATAGAAATATCTTCATAGCTGACTTTGTATAAAAATAATTGCATAGACTTACTTATTTGGCCATAAGTAATAGGCTATTTACTACGTAAATATAATCATTGTGTATATAAAGGTAACTAATCAGAACAAAGGATTAAATATAAATTTTTAATAATAATATTGTTCTCAAATTTATAGATTTCTCAGTAGTGATATTTTGGAATACACTACAGAGATTTAAAGGGACATAAAACCCATTTTTTTTTCTTTCATGATTTAGATAGAACATAACATTTTAAAAAAACTTCCTAATTTACTTTTATTATCAAATTTTCTTAGGCCTAGATTTGGAGTTTGGCGTTAGCCGTGAAAACCAGCGTTAGAGGCTCCTAACGCTGGTTTTAGGCTACCTCCGGTATTTGGAGTCACTCAAAATAGGGTCCAACGCTCACTTTTCAGCCGCGACTTTTCCATATCGCAGATCCCCTTACGTCAATTGTGTATCCTATCTTTTCAATGGGATTTTTCTAACTCCGGTATTTAGAGTCGTGCCTGAAGTGAGCGTTAGACATCTAACGACAAAACTCCAGCCGCAGGAAAAAAGTCAGTAGTTAAGAGCTTTCGGGGCTAACGCTGGTTCATAAAGCTCTTAACTACTGTACTCTAAAGTACACTAACACCCATAAACTACCTATGTACCCCTAAACCGAGGTCCCCCCACATCGCCGCCACTCGATTACATTTTTTTAACCCCTAATCTGCCGACCACCACCTACGTTATACTTATGTACCCCTAATCTGCTGCCCCTAACACCACCGACCCCTATATTATATTTATTAACCCCTAACCTGCCCCCCACAACTTCGCAGCCAGCTACCTACAATAATTAACCCCTAATCTGCCGACCGCAAAGCGCCGCCACCTACGTTATACTTATGTACCCCTAATCTGCTGCCCCTAACACCGCCGACCCCTATATTATATTTATTAACCCCTAACCTGCCCCCCACAATGTCGCAGCCAGCTACCTACAATAATTAACCCCTAATCTGCCGACCGCAAAGCGCCGCCACCTACGTTATACTTATGTACCCCTAATCTGCTGCCCCTAACACCGCCGACCCCTATATTATATATATTAACCCCTAATCTGCCCCCCTCAACGTCGCCTCCACCTGCCTACACTTATTAACCCCTAATCTGCCTCACTAACCCTATAATAAATAGTATTAACCCCTAATCTGCCCTCCCTAACATCGCCGACACCTAACTTCAATTATTAACCCCTAATCTGCCGACCGGAGCTCACCGCTATTCTAATAAATGTATTAACCCCTAAAGCTAAGTCTAACCCTAACACTAACACCCCCCTACGTTAAATATAATTTTAATCTAACGAAATTAATTAACTCTTATTAAATAAATTATTCCTATTTAAAGCTAAATACTTACCTGTAAAATAAATCCTAATATAGCTACAATATAAATTATAATTACATTGTAGCTATTTTAGGATTAATATTTATTTTACAGGTAACTTTGTATTTATTTTAACCAGGTACAATAGCTATTTAATAGTTAAGAACTATTTAATAGCTAAAATAGTTAAAATAATTAAAAATTTACCTGTAAAATAAATCCTAACCTAAGTTACAATTAAACCTACCACTACACTATCAATAAATTAATTAAATAAAATACCTATAATTATCTACAATTAAACCTAACACTACACTATCAATAAATAAATTAAATACAATACCTACAAATAACTATAATGAAATAAACTAAAGTACAAAAAAATAAAAAAGAACTAAGTTACAAAAAATAAAAAAATATTTACAAACATAAGAAAAATATTACAATTTTAAACTAATTACACCTACTCTAAGCCCCCTAATAAAATAACAAAGCCCCCCAAAATAAAAAAATGCCCTACCCTATTCTAAATTACTAAAGTTCAAAGCTCTTTTACCTTACCAGCCCTGAACAGGGCCCTTTGCAGGGCATGCCCCAAGAAGTTCAGCTCTTTTGCCTGTAAAAAAACACATACAATAACCCCCCCCAACATTACAACCCACCACCCACATACCCCTAATCTAACCCAAACCCCCCTTAAATAAACCTAACACTAAGCCCCTGAAGATCTTCCTACCTTGTCTTCACCCTGCCAGGTTCATCGATCGGTCCAGAAGAGCTCCTCCGATGTCCTGATCCAAGCCCAAGTGGGGGGCTGAAGAGGTCCATGATCCGGCTGAAGTCATCATCCAAGCGGGAGCTGAAGAGGTCCATGATCTGGCTGAAGTCTTCATCCAAGCGGGGCAGAAGAGGTCTTCCATCCGATTGAAGTCTTCATCCAAGCGGTATCTTCTATGGTCATCCATCCGGAGCGGAGCGGCAGGATCCTGAAGACCTCCGACGCGGAACATCCATCCTGGCCGACGACTAAACGACGAATGATGGTTCCTTTAAATGACATCATCCAAGATGGCGTCCCTCGAATTCCGATTGGCTGATAGGATTCTATCAGCCAATCGGAATTAAGGTAGGAATATTCTGATTGGCTGATGGAATCAGCCAATCAGATTTAGCTTGCATTCTATTGGCTGATCGGAACAGCCAATAGAATGCGAGCTCAATCTGATTGGCTGATTGGATCAGCCAATCGGATTGAACTTGATTCTGATTGGCTGATTCCATCAGCCAATCAGAATATTCCTACCTTAATTCCGATTGGCTGATAGAATCCTATCAGCCAATCGGAATTCGAGGGACGCCATCTTGGATGACGTCATTTAAAGGAACCGTCATTCGTCGTTCAGTCGTCGGCCAGGATGGATGTTCCGCGCCGGAGGTCTTCAGGATCCTGCCGCTCCGCTCCAGATGGATGACCATAGAAGATCCCGCTTGGATGAAGACTTCAATCGGATGGAAGACCTCTTCTGCCCCGCTTGGATGAAGACTTCAGCCGGATCATGGACCTCTTCAGCTCCCGCTTGGATGATGACTTCAGCCGGATCATGGACCTTTTCAGCCCCCCGCTTGGGCTTGGATCAGGACATCGGAGGAGCTCTTCTGGACCGATCGGTGAACCTGGCAGGGTGAAGACAAGGTAGGAAGATCTTCAGGGACTTAGTGTTAGGTTTATTTAAGGGGGGTTTGGGTTAGATTAGGGGTATGTGGGTGGTGGGTTGTAATGTTGGGGGGGGTTATTGTATGTTTTTTTTTACAGGCAAAAGAGCTGAACTTCTTGGGGCATGCCCCGCAAAGGGCCCTGTTCAGGGCTGGTAAGGTAAAAGAGCTTTGAACTTTAGTAATTTAGAATAGGGTAGGGCATTTTTTTATTTTGGGGGGCTTTGTTATTTTATTAGGGGGCTTAGAGTAGGTGTAATTAGTTTAAAATTGTTGTAATATTTTTCTTATGTTTGTAAATATTTTTTTATTTTTTGTAACTTAGTTCTTTTTTATTTTTTGTACTTTAGTTAGTTTATTTAAATGTATTTATTTGTAGGTATTGTATTTAATTAATGTATTGATAGTGTAGTTTTAGGTTTAATTGTAGGTAATTGTAGGTATTTTATTTAATTAATTTAATGATAGTATAGTGTTAGGTTTAATTGTAACTTAGGTTAGGATTTATTTTACAGGTAATTTTGTAATTATTTTAACTAGGTAACTATTAAATAGTTCTTAACTATTTAATAGCTATTGTACCTGGTTAAAATAATTACAAAGTTGCCTGTAAAAATAAATATTAATCCTAAAATAGCTACAATGTAATTATAATTTATATTGTAGCTATATTAGGATTTATTTTACAGGTAAGTATTTATCTTTAAATAGGAATAATTTATTTAATAAGAGTTAATTAATTTCGTTAGATGTAAATTATATTTAACTTAAGGGGGTGTTAGTGTTAGGGTTAGACTTAGCTTTAGGGGTTAATACATTTATTAGAATAGCGGTGAGCTCCGGTCGGCAGATTAGGGGTTAATGTTTGAAGTTAGGTGTCGGCGATGTTAGGGAAGGCAGATTAGGGGTTAATACTATTTATTATAGGGTTAGTGAGGCGGATTAGGGGTTAATAACTTTATAATAATAGCGGTGCGGTCCGGTCGGCAGATTAGGGGTTAATAAGTGTAGGCAGGTGGAGGCGACATTGTGGGGGGCAGATTAGGGGTTAATAAATATAATATAGGGGTCGGCGGTGTTAGGGGCAGCAGATTAGGGGTACATAAGGATAATGTAAGTAGCGGTGGTTTACGGAGCGGCAGATTAGGGGTTAAAAATAAAATGCAGGTGTCAGCGATAGCGGGGATGGCAGATTAGGGGTTAATAAGTGTAAGGTTAGGGGTGTTTAGACTCGGGGTACATGTTAGGGTGTTAGGTGCATACGTAGGAAGTGTTTCCGCATAGCAAACAATGGGGCTGCGTTAAGAGCTGAACGCAGCTTTTTTGCAGGTGTTAGGTTTTTTTTCAGCTCAAACAGCCCCATTGTTTTCTATGGGGGAATCGTGCATGAGCACGTTTTTGAGGCTGGCCGCTTGCGTAAGCAACTCTGGTATTGAGAGTTGAAGCTGCGTTAAAAATGCTCTACGCTCCTTTTTTGGATCCTAACGCAGCCTTTATGTGGACTCTCAATACCAGAGTTATTTTTATGGTGCGGCCAGAAAAAAGCCGGCGTTAGCTACGTGGGTCCTTACCGACAAAACTCCAAATCTAGGCCTTAGTTTTCTTGTTATCCTTTGTGGAAAAGCTGAAATGTAAGCTCAAAAGTGTGCATGTGTCTGCAGCACTATATAGCAGCAGTTTTGCAACAATGTTATTCTTTAGCAGGGGCACTAGATGGCAGCACTATTTCCTGTTGTGTAGTGCTTCAGGCATGTACACGCTACCTTCCTAGGTATTTCTTCAACAAAGAATAACATGAGAATGAAAAAAATGGATAATAGAAGTAAATTGGAAACTTTTTAAAAATTGTATCTTTTATCTGAATCATGAAAGAAAATTTTGGGGTTTAATGTCCCTTTAATATCTTACTGAAGTGTATTGACAAAGTTCTGCTATATTAATTGTAGATATTGCTAACAATAGTTTTATATTATTAATTATTAATATTCATAATTACAAAACGTAACAGTATACATATGTATTTATGTGTTTATATGTGTATATATGTCTGTAAATACATATATACACATATAAATACATATATACACATATAAATACATATATACACATATAATTACATATGTACACTTATATAGGCATGTATTTATATATACATACATACACATCTTTAGAAATGTATATGTATGTATGTCTTTGAGTGCCTGAGATCTCAAATATTTGAGCCCTTATAACTTTTTTTTTATATCATTTGTATTAGACAGTGTTATTATGAGTGTACATCTACTTTCTAATTTATTTTTGAAGTATTTTGTGACACTTTTTTGTTTTTTGAAACAGTTAACCAGAGCTCTGAGGACGGGGTAATCATTCTAGCATAAATCACGATTGTGCTCAAGTGATCATGTTAACATTCAGCTTGTAATACCAGCACAATTTTGCCTGCTCCACACTGTTAACAAAAATAGCCTTAGAGCGAGCACTGGCAACAATGCAACCAAAAAGTCTAAAAAATGTAAACACTTGGGACTGTAGTATAAAATGATTGTGCATAGTAAAATAATGCTGCCATAAAGCTAGATTACGAGTTATGCACGCTATAGGGAAATTAACGAATGCAAAAAAGTTGTGTTATTTAACCCACTATAACAACTATTACAAGTTTTTAAACAGCCGGCTTGTGCATGCGATATGGTTGCGTTGAGCTTCATACTACCCTAACATAAACCCCATGTCTTAACACCCCTAATCTGCCCCCCACCAACATTGCCGGCACCTACATAATGTTATTAGCCCCTAATCTGCCCCCCGATATCGATGCAACCTTAATAAAACTATTAACCACTTATCTTCTGCTCCCAATATCGCCGCCACTATACTAAAGTTATTAACCCCTATTCCGCCACTCCCCGACATCGCCGCCACTAAATAAAGCTAATAACCCCTAAACCTCTGGCCTCTTGCATCACTACCACTAAATAAACCTATTAACCCCTAAAGAACCAGCCCCCCACATCGCAACAACCTAAATTAAACTATATTAACCCCTAAAACTAAACCCAAATTAACCCTAAACCTAACCCTAAACCTAACACCCCCTAACTTTAACATAATTAAATTAGAGCTAAACTAAAGTTACAATTATTAACTGACTAATACATATTTAAAACTAAATACATACTTTTCTGTGAAATAAAACCTAAACTAGGTACAATATAACTAATATTTATATTGTAGCTAGCTTAGGTTTTATTTTTATTTCACAGGTAAGTTTGTATTTATTTTAACTAGGTAGACTAGTTAGTAAATAGTTATTAACTATTTACTAACTACCTAGCTACAATAAATACCTGTGAAATAAAACCTAAGCTGACTTTCACTAAAACCTACCATTACAAAAAATAAAAAACCTACCATTACAAATAAATAAAAAAAACTATCAATACAAAAAATAACAAACAAAATTATGCAAAACAATAAAAAATGTTCCTATTCTAATACCCTTTTAAAAAAAAAACACCCCAAAATAAAAAAAACCTAATCTATAATAAACTACCAAGGGCCATTAAAAGGGCATTTTGGGGACCCTTAAAAGGGCCGTTCGTAGGGCATTGCCCTAAAGTTAACAGCTCTTTTTCTACAAAACAAAACAAACACCCCCTAACAGTATACAAACCCCCACCCCTCAAACCCACAAAATAAAAATACAGTAAAAACTAATCTACCCATTGAAAAGAGCATTTGTATGGGCATTGCCCTTAAAAGGAAAAAAATACATTACACAAAATAACAAACAAATTATCAAAAATAATAAAAATTCTTCCTATTCTAATACCCATTTAAAAAAAACACCCCAAAATAAAAAACCTAGTCTAGAATAAATTACCAATAGCCCCTAAAATGGCCTTTTGTAGGGCATTGACCCAAGTTAAACAGCTCATTTACCTAAAAAAAAAACAAGACACATTACAAACCCCACCCCCCAAACCCACAAAATAAAAAAAACTGTCTTAAAAAACCTAATCTACCCATTGCCCCCGAAGATCCAAATACAATTTTTGAAGTCCCACTTGAACGATCTTCAACCAGACGGCGAGAAGTCTTCATCCAGGCGGTGAAGTCTTCATCCAGGTGGCATCTTCTATCTTGATGTCGGTGTCGCAGAGCAGGTCCATCCTGAAGACATCCGGCGCAGAGCATCATCTTTATACGGTCACCGCTGTACACTGAATCTTCAATACAAGGGACACAATTCAAGATGGCGTCCTTTGCATTCAAATTGGCTGAAAAATTTTAATCAGCCAATAGGAATTAGAACTGCTAAAATCCTATTGACTGTTCCAATAGGAATGAAAGTGATGCCATCTTGAATTGCGTACCTTGCATTGAAGATTCAGTGTACATCGGCGACCGTATGAAGAGGATGCACCGCGCCAGATGTCTTCAGGATGGACCTGCTCCGCGCCACCATTATCAAGATAGAAGATGCCACCTGGCTGAAGATAGGAAAGGCCGCCTGAATGAAGACTTCTCCCCGCCTGGATGAGGACTTCGCTGCCTGGATGAAGATAGAAGAGGCCAACTGGATGAAGACTTCTCGCCGCATGGATAAGGACTTTGCTGCTTGGATGAAGATCGTTCAAGCTGGACTTCAAAAACTGTAAGTGGATCTTCGGGGGTTAGTGATAGGTAAGTGATAGTTTTTTTTAAGGGTTTTTTGGTGGGTTTATTTTAGATTAGGGTTTGGGCAGCAAAAGAGCTAAATGCCCTTTTAAGGGCAATGCCCATACAAATGCCCTTTTCAGGGCAATAGGTAGCTTAGGTTTTTTTTAGAGTTAGGTTTTTTATTTTGGGGAGTTGGTTGGGTGTTGGGTTTTACTGTTGGGGGGTCTTTGTAATTTTTTTTACAGGTGAAAGAGCTGTTTAACTTAGGGCAATGCCCTACAATCAGATCTAAAAAGGCATAGTAGTTACTTGACTATATAGTGTATATTTTGTAATAGCTTAATACATTTCTTTGGTAAGAAGAATATTGCGTGGATAATGTGACTGAATCATATATTATCATTTTATAAGGTAATTTTATTCTCTTCATAACTAAAGTCATAAAACCATAGGCAACCTGAAGTCTACTCTACATGCTACTAAAGTATTTGAGTGGGAAGAAACATATCCTTCTTACCACTCACTAAATCACTGTAATACAACTATGTAGTAAAGCAGTTGTGTCTTTATAATGTGCAGGAAACATTAACCAGCTCAAAATATCACTTAGATATAAATATATTTAATTTTGTTTCTCCTAGAAAAAAACACAAGTGAGTTTGTAACTAACAGCACATTATTGGGAGAATTCTATCTAAAGACATTTAACTTATCGGATAAAGAACAACTTGTCGTTTTCATTGGGATTTTGCTTATGTATTTACTGGCTGTACTTGGAAATGTAATTATTGTCACACTTGTGTCCCTGGAGTCTCAGCTGCAAACACCAATGTATTTATTCTTGTGCAGCCTATCAGTCCAGGACATTATATATGTATCTGCTATTTTGCCCAAGCTGTTGGCCATCACTATCACAGGTGACACCAGCATTACGTTCTCAGGCTGCATGACACAGATATTCCTATTTGCATTCTGCATTGATACAGAATTTTTTCTGCTGACCTCCATGGCTTATGACCGCTATGTAGCCATTTGCATCCCACTGCATTATCCTCTTATCGTAAACATAAAAGTGTGTGCTCTGTTCATCACTGTTTCTTGGTTTGGTGGCTTTCTGAATTCCTCTGCTTTCTCTTTCATGGTGTCTCATTTAAACTTCTGTAATAAACAAGAAATCAACAACTTCTTCTGTGATGCAATGATAGTACTGAAGCTCTCTTGTAGTGATATCACATATATTATTAATTTCTTTATGCCAATGGTATTCATAGTAATTGGTTTTTTACCATTTATACTTATAATGATGTCCTATATCTGTATCATATCTACCATCCTAAAGATCCGATCATCATCTGGAAGACTGAAGACATTCTCCAGCTTTTCCTCTCATCTCACAGTTGTTCTTCTGTTTTATGGAACTTCTGTGAGCTTGAACGCGAAACCTAAATCAGAAAATTCCCTGGAAATAGATAAATTGCTTTCCTTGATTTACATTGGTGTGATCCCCATGGTAAATCCGCTGGTTTATAGCTTGAGAAATAAAGATGTTTTGGGGGCCATTAAGAGAATTTTTAAACAAATTAAATAAAAACTAACATTATCATGTGTTATTATATGGGTAAGAAAACATTTATCTTTATGTTTAAATGTGTTTCTTTGATAATAATTGTAATGTTCTTCCTATGTATAATATACTATCTCAATTAAATGCAAAGGCATCTCATATAACAAATGTTTGTGGCTTTGAAAGCTTTGAAATACAAAACTTTAGCAGAAGAATATATATTAATACTAGTAATCATCATTATCATCAGATAAATGTGTTGTAATATAGCTGATGATGTTGAAAGGAGACAAAAATCCATTGAGTTTGAAATTTAGAAACACTTTTTAATTACTCTCTTTGGTTTGTTTGTTTGTTTTTTTAGTAATAACTTTTAAAAATATAGTCATAGATGATAGATAGATGATAAGTTTTTGATTTTTAGTAATACCTTTAAAAAATATACGCCTAGATTACGAGTTTTGCGATAACAGGGGTGCATTGCTAACGAGCCTTTTTTTTTTAACGCTACCTTAAGACAACGCTGGTATTACAGGTTTTCTCAACACGGCTTTAGCCTCAAAAAGGTGAGGTAGAGCAAAATTTAGCACATCTCACCTCAATACCAGTGTTGCTTATGGTAGCGGTAAGCTGGCTAAACGTGCTCATGCACGATTTCCCCATAGGAAACAATGGGGCTGAGCTGGCTGAAAAAAAAAACTAACACCTGCAAAAAAGCAGCGTCCAGCTCCTAACACAGCCCCATTGATTCCTAAGGGGAAAGGAATTTTATGTCTGCACCTAACACCCTAACATGAACCCCGAGTCTAAACACCCCTAATCTTACACTTATTAACCCCTAATCTGCTGTACCCGACATCGTCGCCACCTACATTATAATTATTAACCGCTACTCTGCCGCTCCGGACACCGCCGCCACCTACATTATCCCTATGAACCCCCCAACATCGCCGAACCCTACATTATATTTCTTAACCCCTAATCTGCCCCCCCCAATGTCGCCGCAACCTAACTACATTTATTAACCCCTAATCTGCTGCCGCCAACATCGCCACCACTATAATAAAGTTATTAACCCCTAAACCTAAGTCTAACCGTAACACCCCTTAACTGAAATTTTATTTAAATAAATCTAAATAAAATAACTACAATTAAATAATTTATTCCTATTTAAAACTAAATACTTACCTGTAAAATAAACCCTAAGCTAGCTACAATATAACTAATAGTTACATTGTAGCTATCTTAGGGTTTATATTTATTTTACAGGCAACTTTGTATTTATTTTAACTAGGTACAATAGTTATTAAATAGTTATTAACTGTTTAATAACTTCCTAGTTAAAATAAAGACAAATATACCTGTAAAATAAATCCTAACCTAAGTTACAATTACACCTAATACTACACTATCATTAAATAAATTAACTAAATTACCTACAATTAATTACAATTAAATTAAATAAACTAAAGTACGAAAAAAACAAACACTAAATTACAGAAAATAAAAAAATAATTACAATTTTACTCTAATCCCCCTAATAAAATAAAAAAGCCCCCAAAATAATAAAATTCCCTACCCTATACTAAATTACAAATAGCCCTTAAAGGGGCCTTTTGTGGGGCATTGCCCCAAAGTAATCAGCTCTTTCACCTGAAAAAAATAGACAATACCCCCCCAACATTACAACCCACCACCCACACACCCAACCCTACTCTAAAACCCACCCAAATCCCCCCTTAAAAAAACCTAACACTAACCCCTTGAAGATCACCCTACCTTGAGCTGTCTTCACCCAGCTGGGCACAAGTGGACCTCCAGAGGGGCAGAAGTCTTTATCCGATCCGGGCAGAAGAGGTCCTCCAAGCGGCAGAAGTCTTTATCCAGATGGCATCTTCTATATTCATCCTTCCGGAGCGGAGTGGAGCCATCTTCAATCCAGCCGACTTGCAGCCATCCTCTTCAAATGAAGTCCAAGCGAAGAATGAAGGTTCCTTTAAATGACGTCATCCAAGATGGCGTCCCTTGAATTCCGATTGGCTGATAGGATTCTATCAGCCAATCGGAATTAAGGTAGAAAAAATCCTATTGGCTGAAGCAATCAGCCAATAGGATTGAAGTTAAATCCTATTGGCTGATCCAATCAGCCAATAGGATTGAGCTCGGATTCTATTGGCTGTTCCAATCCTATTGGCTGATTGCTGATTGATTGGTTCTTTTTTTTTATTGTTTGCGATGCGGGGGGGGCTCGGTTTAGGGGTTAATAGGTAGTTAATTGGTGTTAGTGTACTTTTTAGCACTTTAGTTAAGAGTTTTATGTTACGGCCTTAGCCCATAAAACTTTTAACTACTGAGTTTTAAATGCAGTAGGAGTCTGGACAGGAGAGGGTCTACCGCTCACTTCTTCCAAGACTCGTAATACCAGCGTTAGGCAAATCCCATTAAAAAGATAGGATACGCAATTGACGTAAGGGGATTTGTGGTATGCTCGAGTCGCGGAATAAAAGTGAGCGGTATACCTGTACCTGCCAGACTCGTAATACCAGCGGGCGTTAAAAAGCAGCATTGGGACCTCTCAACGCTGCTTTTTAAGGCTAACGCAAGACTCGTAATCTAGCAGATAGATTATAGATAGATAGAAAGGCAGACAGATAGATAAATGGATAGATATGTAGATGGATAGACAGAGACAAAACTGGAGCACAAACATGATTTGCTATAAAAAAGGAACATACATGGGCGGAGCTACGCCGTGCTAGGACGTGGCAGCAGTGTGAAAGAGCTTCTTAGCTGTCTGAACTTCAATGTCCCATAAAGGGCAAGCAAAAAGGACAGGATCAACTAAAGAAGGTTAACAAATGAGCTGTAAATAATGTTGGATCACCAGAAAGGCTCCATGTACCAGATCGCACAAACAGAAGAATGGCAAAAGTGAAAAGAGGCAGAAGACGCCGGTGCCATCTTGCTTTTTCTTATCCTGACCCGGTTGCATGCCGAGAGCGGTTATAGCTCCTACAAAGGACCCATTAAGGAGGCTCATCCGCGTACAATGTACTTATAAGGGGGGTGCAACATGTAACATTCCCTTGAGAGTCAGCGTACTATAAGATGAGGAAATAACTATCTATTTTGAGGAAATTGGAGGGCTCTAGTGTGTTACCATGAGTACTAACTATATAAAACTTTAAAAGGTTAATACATAGACAAAACCAGTCAGCGACATTAGACTTTGCACTTAATATATCTAATACTTCAGTGAGACAAAAAACTTTTGCTAAGATGCTTAGTTGGCTGATTCTTGTAATAATGTTAGCTCAGATTGAACTGTATATGTGCTATGATGTGTGAATCAATCAACCGAAGGAGGGTAGTACAAACAAGTGCAGGGTACTCACATTCTTTGGCGGCACTCCAATGTGCCAATAGATGCAGGCTGGTTTTCGCAGCAGACCAGCTAGCTGTACAAGGCAGGATCAGGAATCCTAGAGGAGCAGTGTCCACAGGTAGCATAGAATAATGCACTCAGCAATAATAGTTAAAAATATGTTTAATACACAGTAAAAACGGTATTAAAAACAACAACTCATGCTGAGTAGTGCACAAACATATCATGCAACGCGTTTCACAGTTCACACCGTTTCATCAAGCATGTATTCTGTTAAAAATGAATCCATCCCTTAAATAAGGCTATGCTACCTATACCCACCCCCTCATACAAACAAACAAATCAATCAGTATGCCCTTTGTCTAATTGGTGATTGAATTGTAGCACCTGGAGAACTTGTGGTTAATAGATGTGGAAAAAAAAAAAAAAATATATATATATATATATATATATATATATATATATATATATATATATATATAAAATCTATAAATAAATATATAAAAAAAGAGGTACTTAATTAATATAGTATTGATAAATACAATTGATATGACAATGCCACTGAATAGAAATAATGCAATAATGCAATAATGTGCTGATTTCCCTATTGAGGATTCAGCAGATTTTTCTAAATGGACACAAATTTAGAGATGTGAATGAATCCTATATCATTTGATTATTGGGCATAACACTTAATGGGTGTATACCATGAAAGCATACAACAATATGATATAGATAAATAAATAAATGTCTTAATAAACTTCTTGTATAAACTTTAGACAGAAAAATATCTTATCAAAAGTAAAAACAATTAAAACAATTAACATAAAATAACAATACATATAAAAATTAAAAAAATTAAAAATAAATAAACATAATAGTGATAATGGTGGAGACTGCCTGATCCCAGAATGCAGGTCCCCCTAGGGGTGTCTACTAACACTCCTTTACCTCAATCAGTATGAGGTAAGTGCCCCGTAGTATCAGTAGAAAACTCCCTTTGATCTCCAGCTGTCCAGAAAATAGGGTAACGACTTGCAGGACTTTAGTCAAGATACTTGTCTTTGTTGGAGTACTATTTTCCCCTCCAGATGGCCATGAGCATGAAAGACAAATAAAAATAATAATAGTGCAACCCCGTATGTAAAGTGTAACAATTTACTTTATTAAATACAGTGCACTCACATTTAAAAACCTCAAAAATATATGAGGTATTTATAAGCAATATAAAATCAAAGTCTAGCTGTTCCAGCCAGCAGTTAATGTTCTCAGATGGTTGATTCACAGTTATCATGAACTAAAGTCCAAAGCAAATGAATAACAGTCCTGGTTATCCTATTAACACTTGTTGTTCTGTCCTTACGCGTTTCAAAGGCATTCACACATTGCAGCCTTCTTCGTCAGTGGAATTTACAGACAACTGATGTTTGGGCTGTATTTCAAGCGGAGCGGCGGCACACTCCCCCTGAAAACAGAGGTTTAATTGGATGCAAAGAAGTATCACATGACCGGCTATCGGCCTTTAGTGTTTCCAAGTCGTGAATTAGTAACAGCTGTTTTTAGCTCATAGTCCCATTGTGGTAACCATAGTGATTACGCTAACAAGATCCAGAATATACATTGTATGTTAGCCGTAATGATAATAATGACTAAAGTTTCTTAATATGTGTAATTAAATTTGGGCACAGAAATATACATTTGGGGTAAATTTCAGAGAATTACAAATTCTCTATTAGTATTATTAAAGCGGACATTAGCAAAGAAAGAATTGATAATACAATATAAAACAAAGATCCAAAAAAAAACCCCAAAAATGAATGAATTCTTAAGAAGGATTGAATGTACAAATAAGTATTTAATTAGTATCACTAAAAATCCCTAATACTACCCTTATAGGGAGTTTGGGTTAAAAATGGCTAATATTTATAGCAGGCTTTTAAAACTATAAAACATGAGAGATTGTTGCATGAGCAATCTACATGGTTATACAATGTTGTTTAATAGTAAATTTAGAACACTAAATAAACATATTCGGCTCCTCACAAATTGATATTCCATATTAAAAAATATGTAAAAACTTAGTTGATTTATGTACGGATCAAACAAATTTATATATGTACAGATGGAATCAATTATATTCCTATCACGTGGTGTGATAAAAGTAAATAGTTTTAAATTTCTAACAAGAAAGAATTAACTTAAATGTCCAAGTTGGTGCATATAGCTGGACAGAAATATAATTATAATGGGTCAGTAAATATAAGCCTATTTGTATTTGAAAATAAAACCAATATACTGGTTTGTCCTTTGTATATATTATTGTCGGACCCAAATCAATAATCTCAAAGTGGAAATGTAATACTCATTTGAGCTCAGAGCTGGTATTAGAATTGGAAATGTAAAAATTTAAAATTCTTTAGAAAATTATTAAAAACTTTTCTACTATCATACCCTACAACAACAAAACCTGCATATCCAGGAGTATTGTAGTTATTATAATTGTTATATGCCTTAAAATTGTATAGCCTTCAGAAATAAATTATATGTATACAGATAAAATAAAATAAAGTAAATAATTCCAATAATTTACAAAGATAATTCATAATTTACAATCTTATGATCTTAAAAATTACTATTAAGATGATACGTAATTAATAAAATCTGACTATGGACTCAATAAATGAACCCATGGAAATATACATATATTACTATTTTTGCTCCCTCAAACCACCTTCTACCTTTTTCCTGGTTAACTCAAAAGGGAATTGTATCCCTGTTTTCACTAAACTAGTCCAAGAGGATCTGGATAATCTCTGTAGGGACTACAAAATTAAGAAAGAAAATCTCTCCAAAAGAGAGAAGGATTTCATTAGACAATTAGAAAAAGACAATGACATTATAATTCGGGAAGCTGATAAAGGGGGAGGTATCGTTCTACAAGATAGAAGTGATTATTTAAAGGAGGCAAACAGATTTTTATATGACATTAACACATACAGAAAACTGAGATCTAATCCGACGAACTGCTTCTTAGAACAATATAAGCATCTACTAGACAATGCAAGACATTTAAAGGTCTTAAATGAAAATGAATGGAACTATTTGAAAAATGAAACACCAGTAGTGGCAATATTTTACCATCTACCAAAAGTTCATAAATGCCTGGAAAACACACCGGGTAGACCGATAGTGTCAGGTATTGGCTCCCTAACATCTAAATTGTCAGAATACATTGATTTTTTTCTACAACCGCTGGTGCCGGGACTCAAATCGTATTTGAGAGACACACCTGATACGATACAAAAATTGAGTAGAGTAAAGTGGAATGAAGGTTGGCTATGGGTGACAATGGACGTTAATGCGCTTTATACAAATATCCCCCATGAGAAGGGAATACAAGCCATACAATACTGGCTGGAAAAAGATAATAAGCTTCACCACAACCAACAGATCTTTTGACTGAAGCTATAAGATTTACATTTGAGAAGAATT
Source organism: Bombina bombina (assembly GCF_027579735.1). Lineage (NCBI taxonomy): Eukaryota > Metazoa > Chordata > Amphibia > Anura > Bombinatoridae > Bombina > Bombina bombina. The sequence goes on from NC_069503.1 coordinate 533,539,118, forward strand.
ACTTCATTTTTTAAAAAGAATATTTTCTCCAAACTAACGGCACAGCTACGGGGACAAAATTTGCCCCTAGTTATGCTAATCTTTACTTGGGCGAATGGGAGGAGGAGGTAATTTGGCATAACAACATCTATCTCCCCAACATTAAAGTATGGGGAAGGTATATAGATGATATCATCTTCATTTGGGATGGATCAGTTAGCTAATTAGATGATTTTGTGTCGAAACTGAATATTAATGATTTTAACCTATCTTTCACCAACAAAACAAGCCCTGTGGAAACTGACTTTCTTGATGTGGTTTTCTTTCATGAAAACAACAAGATACATACAAAATTGTATAAAAAAACGACAGACAGCAATGGCTATCTACATGCCAAAAGTGGGCATGATAAGAACTGGATAAATAATATCCCAACAGGACAATTTCAGAGACTCAAAAGAAATTGTTCTAAAAAAGAGGACTTTGATCTGGAAGCAAAAAATTTAAGTGATAGATTCAAAGCTAGGGGATATAATTCCTATAAAGTGGGTGAAGCACTCGAGAAGGTGAAAAAGATCGATAGAAATGATCTTTTAGAAACTGGAACGAGAAGAGGTTCCAAGATGAAAAATATGAAAGAAGAATCTGTTAATTTTATTACAACATTTAATAAAGGGGCGCCAGAAATTAGAAAAATTATAACAAAACACTGGCATATCCTCAAGAAAGATACCCTCCTTAATCAGATAACAACTAAAGAACCAAGAATAATTTTTAGAAAAAACAGAAATTTTAAAAATATTTTGGCACAGAGTGAACTGAAAAATGTGGATGCAAAAGAAACAATTTGGCTTAACAAGGCCACAATTGGGTTCTTTAAGTGTAACCGTAAAAATTGTGTGGCCTGCACCCATCATTTTCACAATAATAAACCAACGAAAGAAATCATTTCAACAACGACCACTAAAAAATATAAGATTGAAAGTTTATGCAACTGTCGTACTGAATTTGTAGTGTATCTCCTACAATGTGGGTGTGGCCTTCAGTACGTTGGACGGACCACAAGGCCCTACAAAAAGAAGTTGTTAGAACATATTAACAACATAGAGTCTGGAGAAAAAACACACAATCTCTCAGCACACTATAAGGAAAAACACAATAAAGACCCCTCATGTCTAAGAGGAACCATTATAGAGTGTGTACAAAATGATAAGAGAGGTGGAGATAGAGAACTTAAACTCCGAAAAAGAGAGACATATTGGATCTACACACTAGGAACTCTAATCCCACAAGGCCTCAATAAGGATATTGATTTGGCGGCATTTTTAACCTAAACATTTTTTAACCAAAATTTTTTAAACAAAAAAACTTTTATAACCTAATTTTTTTGATACAATATTGGTCATTATTTTTTACTATACTAGGCAGTTTATTCTATTTTAACATTTCTTTTAGATTTTTGGTCTATTAGGCTCTAAGTATGAATTCTAGTATACATTTATAGTGTATATAGTGTTAACTTTTAAATTAAATTATTTTTAATTATTCTTTTGCTCAAACATTTATTGCTTCACTGTACTAATTCAAAATAGTACTTGCTATCTATAGGGTTTAATAATATATAAGCACTCTAAAGAGAGAAGGCAATATAGCAAAAATAGTAATAAATGTATATTTTCATGGGTTCATTTATTGAGTCCATAGTCAGATTTTATTAATTACGTATCATCTTAATAGTAATTTTTAAGATCATAAGATTGTAAATTATGAATTATCTTTGTAAATTATTGGAATTATTTATTTTATTTTATCTGTATACATATAATTTATTTCTGAAGGCTATACAATTTTAAGGCATATAACAATTATAATAACTACAATACTCCTGGATATGCAGGTTTTGTTGTTGTAGGGTATGATAGTAGAAAAGTTTTTAATAATTTTCTAAAGAATTTTAAATTTTTAAATTTCCAATTCTAATACCAGCTCTGAGCTCAAATGAGTATTACATTTCCACTTTGAGATTATTGATTTGGGTCCGACAATAATATATACAAAGGACAAACCAGTATATTGGTTTTATTTTCAAATACAAATAGGCTTATCTTTACTGGCCCATTATAATTATATTTCTGTCCAGCTATATGCACCAACTTGGACATTTAAGTTAATTCTTTCTTGTAAGAAATTGAAAACTAATTACTTTTATCACACCATGTGATAGGAATATAATTGATTCCATCTGTACATATATAAATTTGTTTGATCCGTACATAAATCAACTAAGTTTTTACATATTTTTTAATATGGAATATCAATTTGTGAGGAGCCGAATATGTTTATTTAGTGTTCTAAATTTACTATTAAACAACATTGTATAACCATGTAGATTGCTCATGCAACAATCTCTCATGTTTTATAGTTTTAAAAGCCTGCTATAAATATTAGCCATTTTTAACCCAAACTCCCTATAAGGGTAGTATTAGGGATTTTTAGTGATACTAATTACATACTTATTTGTACATTCGATCCTTCTTAAGAATTCATTCATTTTTTTTGTTTGTTTGTTTTTGGATCTTTGTTTTATATTGTATTATCAATTCTTTCTTTGCTAATGTCCGCTTTAATAATACTAATAGAGAATTTGTAATTGTCTGAAATTTACCCCAAATGTATATTTCTGTGCCCAAATTTAATTATCAGAAAAAAGAGTACTGGATGCTCCGATAAAATTTAACAAATTTATTGATTCTTCATAAAAACAGCAAAATCATGGAGAAACAAATAGACACGATCGTGTCTATTTGTTTCTCCATGATTTTGCTGTTTTTATGAAGAATCAATAAATTTGTTAAATTTTATCGGAGCATCCAGTACTCTTTTTTCTGATGTCTACTACTCCAGGCTCACTGATTTGCTACCGCTTCTGAGCTCCTCCAGTCCCTCTTTGTAACTGCCCTACCCCCCAAGTTGCCGCTGTTGCAGACTTACCTGCTGCAAATTATCGGATCTCCCAATCCCTCCGATATACTCACACGGAGGTGGATACGGAGGTGAACGCCGACCAAGACGCTGATCCTCGGAAGTATACACAGACTCGGAACCAGCTATCGACTGTACAGTGACTTCATCACACATCGTTCAGCACGAGCCAGCCGACAGAAGTTCGTTTTTTGAGAGCTGAGGAACCACCAGTTTGAGGTGAGTCTGGCATATAGATATGACATGCCAGTGTTCCCATTGTCTCCAACGAATCTGCATATCTACCTAATGCTGATACCTGCTTGTACGCGAGTGTGCATCTAAAGTGACTACATTCATTTTTACTGTTTGGGGTATTTGGGCAGTTACATAGCGCAACGACAATTGCTGTATATATCACGCTAGTGTGGCTCACCTGACTGCTATCTTCCTCTGCTCATATCGTGTGCCCAAATTTAATTACACATATTAAGAAACTTTAGTAATTATTATCATTACGGCTAACATACAATGTATATTCTGGATTTTGTTAGCGTAATCACTATGGTTACCACAATGGGACTATGAGCTGAAAACAGCTGTTACTAATTCACGACTTGGAAACACTATAGGCTGATAGCCGGTCATGTGATACTTCTTTGCATCCAATTAAACCTCTGTTTTCAGGGGGAGTGTGCCGCCGCTCCGCTTGAAATACAGCCCAAACATCAGCTGTCTGTAAATTCCTCTGACGAAGAAGGCTGCAATGTGTGAATGCCTTTGAAATGCGTAAGGACAGAACAACAAGTGTTAATAGGATAACCAGGACTGTTATTCATTTCCTTTGGACTTTAGTTCATGATAACTGTGAATCAACCATCTGAGAACATTACTCGCTAAACTCTGCTGGCTGGAACAGCTAGACTTTGATTTTATATTGCTTATAAATACCTCATATATTTTTGAGGTTTTTAAATGTGAGTGCACTGTATTTAATAAAGTAAATTGTTACACTTTACATACGGGGTTGCACTATTATTATTTTTATTTGTCTTTTATACTCATGGCCATCTGGAGGGGAAAATAGTACTCCAACAAAGACAAGTATCTTGACTAAAGTCCTGCAAGTCGTTACCCTATTTTCTGGACAGCTGGAGATCAAAGGGAGTTTTCTACTGATACTACGCGGCACTTACCTCATACTGATTGAGGTAAAGGAGTGTAAGTAGACACCCCTAGGGGGACCTGCATTCTGGGATCAGGCAGTCTCCACCATTATCACTATTATGTTTATTTATTTTTAATTTTATTAATTTTTATATGTATTGTTATCTTGTTAATTGTTTTAATTTTTTTTTACTTTTGATAAGATATTTTTCTGTCTAAAGTTTATACAAGAAGTTTATTATGACATTTATTTATTTATCTATATCATATTGTTGTATGCTTTCATGGTATACACCCATTAAGTGTTATGCCCAATAATCAAATGATATAGGATTCATTCACATCTCTAAATTTGTGTCAATTTACAAAAATCTGCTGAATCCTCAATAGGGAAATCAGCACATTGTTGCATTATTGCATTATTTCTATTCAGTGGCATTGTCATGTCAATTGTATTTATCAATACTATATTTATTCAGTACCTCTTTTTTTGGCACTAAATTTAAATTTAATATTTTATTTCCATTGCATACTTTTAGACTTACAGGTATACTCTATAGTTATAATTTAATTTATTATTTGCGCCCTAATTTCTCTATCTAATTTCTTTTTCTAATATTCTTTCTTACCTAGGTCTGAGGGTGTAGGGACTTTCTTTCCTTGGTAGATAGATCGGGGCAGCATTTAATTTAATTTTTTACACTATTGTTACTATTTTCATTCCTTAGCTGAGGTTTCTTTTTTGCGCCAGATGCCCACTTTACTTCTTCTTCTCTCTCTCTCTCTCTCTCTCTCTCTCTCTCTCTCTCTCTCTCTCTCTCTCTCTCTCTCTCTCTCTCTCTCTCTCTCTCTCTCTCTTTCTCTCTCTCTCTCTCTCTCTCTCTCTCTCTCTATATATATATATATATATATATATATATATATATAAAAGAAACTCTGAGGGACTAGGTAATGCAAATTTAGATGCATATATATATATATAAAAAGAGGTGTATCTATTGAAACTATTTAATAAAGTATTAATAAACTTTCTAGTGAAAATACGTAAGTAAAAACAGTCTGTAGCTCACCCTTATATAATACTTCTCCTCTGCATGAGCTAACTTGCACTTCATTAACACATCAACATTGGTTAAATTAGCTGATATTGATTGAACCTATATAAGTATAATGATAAGCAGGGCCATAATGTGAATCGAGTGCTGATGGTAAAAAAGTTTTAAACAGTTAACTAATGTCAGTAAGTGTCTGGGGATAAATGCAGATAATGGAGACTTCAACCAATCAGAAGAGTTAAGGAATATTATACTGATATAGAATGGCGTATATATTAAGTAGAAAGGTGGGGATTATTGCATATATTCTGTAGCATGGTTACCAATAGACATCTACAATTCGGTTCTGTTCGATTCGGAAATTCGGAAAATTCGGAGATTCGGATCGAACCGAATTTCCGAATTAAAATACTGACGAATTTACAGAATAAATCCGAATTAGTTCGGATTTATTTGGTAAATACGGATGGACATGGATTACACTAGTATTGTACAATATATTAGGTTATATCACTCTGCTATGGGTTACACCTAATATACAGTACATAATACTAGTCTAATACACAGCACACATACCGAAATTCCGAATTTCCGAACCGAATCAAACCGAATCCAGACGAATTTTTCAAATCCGAAACGAGTCCGAAACTAATTCATTTGAAGTTTTCCGAATTCGAATCGATCCAAAACGAAATTCGAAAACTTCCAAATCGATCCGAACCGAAACAAATTTTTCGATCATGCACATATCTAGTTACCAAATAAAACATTATATCTTGCCGTGGGGTAAGACTACCTAATATATATTTCAAATGTCACTACTTGCTTTTTGGGATAGTTACTACATTTAATTGTGTAAACATATACAGAAATGGTTTGGCATTGTTTAACGGCATAATTGGTTATAATGTAAAATACCCATAATGCACTCTATCATATATATTATGCCATGATTTTCTCTTGTTTTTCTGCTCATTATATGCTCGCAGGGCCTGAAGAGCTTCTGGCTAAGTATATTTTCATACTCCCCAGCTGTATAATTTACTTTAGTGGAATGTTGATACTTAAAATTATGGTCATGCAGGTCTGAGAAGGGTTTGAATATTCCTTATCACTGACTAATGCCTTCTTCTTACACATCATTGTATATGGTTTAGCATTAGCTTAGTATATGTATCCTACTAAGCTCGTTCCCTTTTAAGGTTTAGCTGATCTTGAGATTGCTCTTTTTATGTCAGTGACTCTTTACTGTCTCTTGAATACTGTTGTTTGCCTTATTATTACTATTATATACTCCCTGTATACCCCAAACATCCTTAGTTTTACTACTACTTTCTTTGGCCTATACAAGCCATATTTAAATCCTGGTTGGATCCTATAAAGTCCTCCCAATTCTTACTGTTCTCTGGATATACCTATTTGATACCAGAGACTAAATTGCGGTTTCCCATGAAACATACCGCCTTTAATAGTATTCAAAATATAGCTTAATATGAATAACCAGTTTATTTTTCCTGCCATATCTCTATATTGTATATCGCACCAATTGTTTGTTTTATTCATAATTTACTATACTTGTACCTTTCAATTTATTATATAGTATATTTTGTATAAGGAGCTGTCACAAAGAACGCTTACTTAGCTATATCACATCCAGAATCTGTTCATGCCTAAGTAAACACATAATTATAGAATGGCATATCCATATTAAGTTCCATAAAAGGTTCTTTAACTTTTCTTTATAAGTATTGCATCCTATCTTATCTATTTTTGGAAATTAAGGCCTAGATTTGGAGTTTGGCGGTAGCCGTGAAAACCAGCGTTAGAGGCTCCTAACGCTGGTTTTAGGCTACCTCCGGTATTTGGAGTCACTCAAAAAAGGGTCTAACGCTCACTTTTCAGCCGCGACTTTTCCATACCACAGATCCCCTTACGTCAATTGCGTATCCTATCTTTTCAATGGGATTTTTCTAACTCCGGTATTTAGAGTCGTGTCTTAAGTGAGCGTTAGAAATCTAACGACAAAACTCCAGCCGCAGAAAAAAGTCAGTAGTTAAGAGCTTTCTGGGCTAACGCCGGTTCATAAAGCTCTTATCTACTGTACTCTAAAGTACACTAACTCCCATAAACTACCTATGTACCCCTAAACTGAGGCCCCCCCACATCGCCGCCACTCAATTAAATTTTTTAACCCCTAATCTGCCGACCGCCACCTACGTTATCCTTATGTACCCCTAATCTGCTGCCCCTAACACCGCCGACCCCTATATTATATTTATTAACCCCTAACCTGCCCCCCACAACGTCGCAGCCAGCTACCTACAATAATTAACCCCTAATCTGCCGACCGCAAAGCGCCGCTACTTAAGTTATCCTTATGTACCCCTAATCTGCTGCCCCTAACACCGCCGACCCCTATATTATATTTATTAACCCCTAATCTGCCCCCCTCAACGTCGCCTCCACCTGCCTACACTTATTAACCCCTAATCTGCCGAGCGGACCGCACCTCTACTATAATAAAGTTATTAACCCCTAATCCGCCTCACTAACCCTATAATAAATAGTATTAACCCCTAATCTGCCCTCCCTAACATCGCCGACACCTAACTTCAATTATTAACCCCTAATCTGCCGACCAGAGCTCACCGCCGCTATTCTAATAAATGTATTAACCCCTAAAGCTAAGTCTAACCCTAACACCCCCTAACTTAAATATAATTTAAATCTAACTAAATTAATTAACTCTTATTAAATAAATTATTCCTATTTAAAGCTAAATACTTACCTGTAAAATAAATCCTAATATAGCTACAATATAAATTATAATTATATTATAGTTATTTTAGGATTAATATTTATTTTACAGGTAAAGACAAGGTAGGATGATCTTCAGGGGCTTAGTGTTAGGTTTATTTAAGGGGGGTTTGGGTTAGATTAGGGGTATGTGGGTGGTGGGTTGTAATGTTGGGGGGGGGGTATCGTATGTTTTTTTTACAGGCAAAAGAGCTGAACTTCTTGGGGCATGCCCCGCAAAGGGCCCTGTTCAGGGCTGGTAAGGTAAAAGAGCTTTGAACTTTAGTAATTTAGAATAGGGTAGGGCATTTTTTATTTTGGGGGTCTTTGTTATTTTATTAGGGGGCTTAGAGTAGGTGTAATTAGTTTAAAATTGTTGTAATATTTTTCTTATGTTTGTAAATATTTTTTTATTTTTTGTAACTTAGTTCTTTTTTATTTTTTGTACTTTAGTTATTTTATTTCATTGTAGTTATTTGTAGGTATTGTATTTAATTAATGTATTGATAGTGTAGTGTTAGGTTTAATTGTAGGTAATTGTAGGTATTTTATTTAATTAATTTAATGATAGTATAGTGTTAGGTTTAATTGTAATTTAGGTTAGGATTTATTTTACAGGTCATTTTGTAATTATTTTAACTATTTTAGCTATTAAATAGTTCTTAACTATTTAATAGCTATTGTACCTGGTTAAAATAAATACAAAGTTGCCTGTAAAATAAATATCAATCCTAAAATAGCTACAATGTAACTATTTGTTATATTGTAGCTATATTAGGGTTTATTTTACAGGTAAGTATTTAGCTTTAAATAGGAATAATTTATTTAATAAGAGTTAATTAATTTCGTTAGATTAAAATTATATTTAATTTAGGGGGGTGTTAGTGTTAGGGTTAGACTTAGCTTTAGGGGTTAATACATTTATTAGAATAGCGGTGAGCTCCAGTCGGCAGATTAGGGGTTAATAATTGAAGTTAGGTGTCGGCGATGTTAGGGAGGGCAGATTAGGGGTTAATACTATTTATTATAGGGTTAGTGAGGCGGATGAGGGGTTAATAACTTTATTATAGTAGCGGTGCGGTCCGCTCGGCAGATTAGGGGTTAATAAGTGTAGGCAGGTGGAGGCGACGTTGAGGGGGGCAGATTAGGGGTTAATAAATATAATATAGGGGTCGGCGGTGTTAGGGGCAGCAGATTAGGGGTACATAAGGATAATGTAAGTAGCGGCGGTTTACGGAGCGGCAGATTAGGGGTTAAAAATAATATGCAGGGGTCAGCGATAGCGGGGGCGGCAGATTAGGGGTTAATAAGTGTAAGGTTAGGGGTGTTTAGACTCGGGGTACATGTTAGAGTGTTAGGTGCAGACGTAGGAAGTGTTTCCCCATAGCAAACTATGGGGCTGCGTTAGGAGCTGAACGCAGCTTTTTTGCAGGTGTTAGGTTTTTTTTCAGCTCAAACTGCCCCATTGTTTCCTAGGGGGGAATCGTGCACAAGCACATTTTTGAGGCTGGCCGCGTCCGTAAGCAACTCTGGTATCGAGAGTTGAAGCTGCATTAAATATGCTCAACGCTCCTTTTTTGGAGCCTAACGCAGCCTTTCTGTGGACTCTCAATACCAGAGTTATTTTTATGGTGCGGCCAGAAAAAAGCCAGCGTTAGCTACGCGGGTCCTTACCGACAAAACTCTAAATCTAGCCGATAGTGTTTTGTGTAAGTCAATGCATAAATGCAGGATAGCAGATTCTTATTGAGGTACTGTATATATATATAAGGTTATTTAAATTTTACTTACATGTACTTTAAACAAGTCTAATTATCTTCTATATATATTTTTATCCAATTTTGTTTCTATGTTAACAGCTTTGTTCTCCCGCTGTTATAATGCAATAGTTGGTTGTGGTCCATAAGTGCTCTACTGAGAGTGGGGAGGACAATCCCGTCTTTCTATGAAAAAAATAGAAAATGTAAGGTTCAATCTTAGCATTTTTAGCAAATGTGTGATATAACGGAGATGATTATATTTATTTTGGGGGAAAAAAATAAAAAATAAATAAATAAAAAAGAATTACACCTAATCTAATAGCCCTATCAAAATTAAAAAAGCCCCCCAAAAATAAAAAACCCTAGCCTACAATAAACTACCAATGGCCCTTAAAAGGGCCTTTTGTTGGGCATTGCCCCAAAGATATCAGCTCTTTTACCTGTAAAAAAAATACAAACACCCCCCAACAGTAAAACACGCCACCCAAACAACCCCCCAATAAAAAAAAACTATCTAAGAATCCTTAGCTGCCCATTGCCTTGAAAAGGAAATTGGTATGGGCATTGCCCTTAAAAGGGCATTTAGCTCTTTTACTGCCCAGACCCTAAACTAAAAAATAAAATGCACCCAATAAACCCTTAAAAAAACCTAACACTAACCCCCTGACTATCCACTTACAGTTTTTGAAGTCCCGCTTGAACGATCTTCATCCAGCCGGCGAAGCCATCATCCATGCGGCAAGAAGTCTTCATCCAGGCGGCCTCTTGAATCTTCATCCAGCCGGTGAAGTCCTCATCCATGTGGCAAGAAGTCGCCTCTTCAATATTTATCCTGCCGGCACGGAGCGGGTCCATTCTGAAGACATCCGGCACGGAGCATCCTCTTCATACGGTCGCGCCGTACACTGAATCTTCAATGCAAGGGACGCAAGATGGCGTTCCTTGCATTCCTGTTGGCTGAAAAATTTGAATAAGCCAATAGGAATTAGGGCTGCTAAAATCCTATTGGCTGTTCAAATCAGACAATAGGATTTAAGCAGCTCTCATTCTGTTGGCTAATTCAAACTTGTTTTGGGTGCGGTATGGAGTTCAACGCAACCATATCGCACGCAAAAGGCGAATATTTTAAAACTTGTAATGGCAGCGCTATAGGAAATTAAATAACGTAACTTTTGTTGCGTCCGTTAATTTCTCTATAGCGCTCAAAACTCGTAATCTATCTGATAGCCTAATGAAGATTAATACCAATATTTAATGAAGCCTAAACATAGTCTAATATACCTATATTAAACCTTAAAATAATGTTACTAAAATATAAGCTAATATCTTAAAAATAACATAGTCTTAAAGGCTTAAAAAGATAATACAGAAATTAAAGGGACACAAAACCCAAAAACTCTCCTCCATGACTCAGATAGAACACAACACCCCAAACAACTTTCCAACTTACTTAAACTATCAATGTCTCCTCGCTTTCTCATCATCCCTTGTTAAAAAGCTGAAATGTAAGCTCAAGAGTGTGCACGTGTCTGCAGCACCACATAGCAGCAGTTTTGCAACAATCTTATACATTAGCAGGAGCACTAGATGGCAGCACTATTTCCTGTCATGTAGTGCTTCAGGCATGTGCACGCTACCTACTTAGGTATCTCTTCAACAAAGAACAACATAAAAACAAAGCAAATTTGACAATAGAAGCAAATCGGAAACCCTTCAAAATGGTATTCTCTATCTGAATCATAAAAGAAAATGTTTGGGCCCAATGTCCCCCTAATATCTAAAATAAAAAATCCTTCAAAAAAAAAAAAAGTATACACAAGAGAGGAACCATTAGATGATACTTTGAAACAGAATAGATGCCAGTCCATACCATTAACTGGGTTATGTTTAGAGGATATCAGGAAAAAAATGGATGATATTAAGTTAAATAAAACTCCAGGCCCAGATGGAATACAACCAAGGTTGTTAAGGGAACTTAGCACTGTTATAGACAAACCTCTACTAATTTTTCAAGACTCATTATCCTCAGGCATGGTACCCAAGGATTGGCGTAAAGCTGATGTGGTGCCACTCTTCAAAAAGGGAAGCAAGGATTATCCAGGAAGCTATAGACCAGTTAGTCTGACATCAATAGTGGGGAAGATATTTGAAGGGATTATAAGGGATTATATTGATGAGCATATTCGTGTAAACAAGATTATGAGTTCTAATCAGCATGGTTTTAGGAGAAATAGATAATGTCAAACTAATCTAATTAGATTCTACGTGGAAGTAAGTAAAAATATAGATAAAGGGGAATCAGTTGATGTGATATACTTAGATTTTGCAAAGGCATTTCATACAGTGCCACATGAGAGATTAATGCACAAAATTAAGGGACTGGGAATAGCTGGAAATGTTAGTTTATGGAGAAATAACTGGATAAAAGAGCAACGAGTAGTAGTAAATGGAGCAACGAGTAGTAGTAAATGGATCATACTCAGATTGGACAAAGGTAATCAGTGGAGTCCCCCAGGGATCAGTACTGGGCCCCGTTCTTTTTAATATTTTTATAAATGACTTGGAGCAAGGATTAAATAGCGACATCTCTATTTTTGCAGATGATACTAAGTTAAGTAAGGTCATTAGGTCAGAGCAGGATGAACTTTCATTACAAAGGGATCTGCAAAAATTAGAAGTATGGGCAAGTAAATGGAAAATGAGATTTAATACAGAAAAATGCAAGGTTCTACATTTTGGAAGTAAAAATAAGCAGGCAACGTATTTTTTAAATGGGACAAGACTTAGCCAAACAGAGGAGGAAAGGGATTTGGGAGTAGTAATAGATAACAAGCTAAAGATGGGTGCACAATGCAGGGCAGCGGCTTCAAAGGCTAATAAGATACTAGGATGTATTAAAAGAGGCATTGATTCAAGAGAGGAAAGCATAATTCTGTCACTATATAAAGCCCGGGTAAGACCTCACCTTGAGTATGGAGTGCAGTTCTGGGGACCAATCGCAAAAAAAGATATTGCAGAACTAGAAAAAGTTCAGAGAAGGGCCACAAAGCTAATAAGGGGATTGGAGAAATGAACCTATGAGGAGAGGCTAGCCAAACTGAGTCTGTTTTCTTTAGAAAAAAGGCCCTTGAGAGGTGACATGATTACTTTATATAAATATATTCAAGGCCCATATTTACATTCACTTTAACACAGCACACTGCTCTAGTCAATAACGACCTAGGCATTCTGCCAGCAGACTAAAAAGATACTATATAGATACTTTTGACTTGTAAAACAGGTGCGAGTACGATGGAGAATATGCTGCAATATTTAGCTACAATTGTTTTCAATTCATACCGGGAGCACAGCCAAAATAGGTCATTGCTGAGCACAAAAGGTTGACATTTTATCTACAACAGGTGACTTTTGCACATATATCAAACCAATAAGTAAGTATAAGGCTCTCGTGGATTTATTATATACAGTATTTCTTTCCACTGTTGTCAAGGTACATGTTAGAGGTGGTTTTGGTTGATATAAGAGTCTAGCAGCTGCGAGTATATTATAACAGTGTGTTTAACAAATGGTATTTTAATAAAAGTTATGTTTTATATTCTGGTATTTCCTGTCTGCTTATTAAAATTGTTATTTGTAATGGAAGAAAGGTGTGCTAAAAACTTCACCTTAAGGTCAGTACTTTCCTGACTACCTATAAATAATGAAATAGGAGACAAATGTAGGAGCGCCAAAAGAGGCTGAAGGTGACAATCAAGGCTAAATGTCCTAATAAAGGTCACTAAAAATGTAAACAAAGTTACAAAACAAATGTTGAAAAACAAATCAGGCTAATAGATGCTGAATTAAAAGTTAAAACAAGATATTTAATATCAACATTACATGGAAATTATATGAGATTGGAATTAGAAAATGTTTACAATCATACCAGGCTACGGCAGATCATATAAGCTGATCAAATATTAGTACAACACTGTGCTGTTTAAACATTTACTAATGAAATTAAGTGAACAATAGCAATATCCAATATGCTGTATATATGTGGCACAATGATATACTGCGTGAACACCTACTATTGAGGTGAAGTGGGCAGTGGCAATATACAATATGCAGTAAACAGGTAACAAACGATATGGGTGTCACAGATGCATAATACAATCAAAAGTGTAATGAATACAAAAGGTGCGCGCCACTCTAAAACTAGAGATGTGCAAAAAATAGGGGAGTACACGTGTACAAAAATAAAAATAAAAATATAACAATAACAAAGTCTAACAAAGTATATTATTCTATTGGCCAAAAAAAAGGAATAAATGAAAAACAAGATCCTAGGTAATGTCCTTAGGTGCTCCCAGAAAGTTGAATCCTTAAACGGTGTCCTAAATTCTCTTGTTTTACTGGATTACGCTATGTCGGCTTTGTTTTCTTTTGTCCACCTCTGCCTTTGAGACATCTGGGAAAGACCCCGGGACGAAACAACTACCATATTGCCAAGATTCGTCCAAGCACAAGATACAGGAAGTTCCTAACCCAGGACTACCATACACAAGGCTGCACGGAAAGAACAAGCACAGACAGCGGCGGACCACAGACCTAAATCTATACCACATGACTACACATTACCTCATATGATTCAGGTACATTCCGGTAAGAAGACAACTATACTCTTTTATGCCTTGGATATACCGCATATGAATTCAGAATATATACCATTCATATATATATATTGTTCATAAAGACTCATTACCACAGACTATAACAAATTTCTTTATTATATTGGACTTAACACGCTAATAACAGTTTGAAGCTGCGCAGAAGTACTAAGGCCTAGATTTAGAGTTGGGCAGTAGCCGTCAAAACCAGTGTTAGAGGCTCCTAACGCTGGTTTTTACCGCCCTCTTGTATTTGGAGTCAGTCATTAAGGGGTCTAACGCTCACTTTTCAGCCGCGACTTTTCCATACCGCAGATCCCCTTACGTCAATTGCGTATCCTATCTTTTCAATGGGATCTTTCTAACTCCGGTATTTAGAGTCGTGGCTGAAGTGAGCGTTAGAAATCTAACGACAAAACTCCAGCCGCAGAAAAAAGTCAGTAGTTAAGAGCTTTCTGTGCTAACGCCGGTTTATAAAGCTCTTAATTACTGTGCTCTAAAGTACACTAACACCCATAAACTACCTATGTACCCCTAAACCGAGGTCCCCCCACATCGCCGACACTCGATTAAATTTTTTTAACCCCTAATCTGCTGACCGCCACCTACTTTATACTTATGTACTCCTAATCTGCTGCCCCTAACACCGCCGACCCCTATATTATATTTATTAACCCCTAACCTTCCCCCCACAACGTCGCCGCCAGCCACCTACAATAATTAACCCCTAATCTGCCGACCGCAAAGCGCAGCTACTTACGTTATCCTTATGTACCCCTAATCTGCTGCCCCTAACATTGCCGACATCTATATTATATTTATTAGCCCCTAATCTGCCCCCCTCAACGTCGCCTCCACCTGCCTACACTTATTAACCCCTAATCTGCTGAGTGGATCTCACCGCTACTATAATAAAGTTATTAACCCCTAATCCGCCTCATTCCCGCCTCAATAACCCTATAATAAATAGTATTAACCCCTAATCTGCCCTCCCTAACATCGCCGACACCTAACTTCAATTATTAACCCCTAATCTGCCGACCGAATCTCGCCGCTACTGTAATAAATGGATCAACCCCTAAAGCTAAGTCTAACCCTAACCCTAACACCCCCTAAATTAAATATAATTTAAATCTAATGAAATAAATTAACTCTTATTAAATAAATTATTCCTATTTAAAGCTAAATACTTACCTGTAAAATAAACCCTAATATAGCTACAATATAAATTATAATTGTATTATAGCTATTTTAGGATTTATATTTATTTTACAGGTAACTTTGTATTTATTTTAGCCAGGTACAATAGCTATTAAATAGTTAATAACTATTTAATAGCTAAAATAGTTAAAATAATTACAAAATTACCTGTAAAATAAATCCTAACCTAAGTTACAATTAAACCTAACACTACACTATCAATAAATTAATTAAATAAAATACCTACAATTACCTACAATTAAACCTAACACTACACTATCAATAAATTAATTAAATACAATATCTACAAATAAATACAATGAAATAAACTAACTAAAGTACAAAAAATAAAAAAGAACTAAGTTACAAAAAATAAAATAAAAAATTATTCCGATCAGCCAATCAGATTGAGCTCGCATTCTATTGGCTGATCGGAACAGCCAATAGAATGCGAGCTCAATCTGATTGGCTGATTGAATCAGCCAATCGGATTGAACTTGATTCTGATTGGCTGATTCCATCAGCCAATCAGAATTTTCCTACCTTAATTCCGATTGGCTGATAGAATCCTATCAGCCAATCGGAATTCGAGGGACGCCATCTTGGATGACGTCCCTTAAAGGAACCGTCATTCGTCGGGAAGTCGTCGGTGAAGATGGATGTTCCGCGTCGGCGGGATGAACATGGATCCGGAAGAAAGAAGATTGAAGATGCCGTTGATAGAAGACTTCAGCCGGATCATGGACCTCTTCAGCTCCCGCTTGGATGAAGACTTCAGCCGGATCATGGACCTCTTCAGCTCCCGCTTGGATGAAGACTTCAGCTGGATCATGGACATCTTCAGCCCCCCCCCCTTGGGCTTGGATCAAGACATCGGAGGAGCTCTTCTGGATCGATCGGTGAACCTGGTATGGTGAAGATAAGGTAGAAAGATCTTCAGGGGCTTAGTGTTAGGTTTATTTAAGGGGGGTTTGGGTTAGATTAGGGGTATGTGGGTGGTGGGTTGTAATGTTGGGGGGGGTATTGTATGTGTTTTTTTTACAGGCAAAAGAGCTGAATTCTTTGGGGCATGCCCCGCAAAGGGCCCTGTTCAGGGCTGGTAAGGTAAAAGAGCTTTGAACTTTTGTAATTTAAAATAGGGTAGGGCATTTTTTTATTTTGGGGGTCTTTGTTATTTTATTAGGGGGCTTAGAGTAGGTGTAATTAGTTTAAAATTGTTGTAATATTTTTCTGATGTTTGTAAATATTTTTTTATTTTTTGTAACTTAGTTCTTTTTTATTTTTTGTACTTTAGTTAGTTTATTTCATTGTATTTATTTGTAGATATTGTATTTAACTAATGTATTGATAGTGTAGTGTTAGGTTTAATTGTAGGTAATTGTAGGTATTTTATTTAATTAATTTATTGATAGTGTAGTGTTAGGTTTAATTGTAACTTAGGTTAGGATTTATTTTACAGGTAATTTTGTAATTATTTTAACTATTTTAGCTATTAAATAGTTCTTAACTATTTAATAGCTATTGTACCTGGTTAAAATAAATACAAAGTTACCTGTAAAATAAATATAAATCCTAAAATAGCTATAATATAATTATAATTTATATTGTAGCTATATTAGGATTTATTTTACAGGTAAGTATTTAGCTTTAAATAGGAATAATTTATTTAATAAGAGTTAATTTATTTAGTTAGATTTAAATTATATTTAATTTAGGGGGTGTTAGGGGTAGGGTTAGACTTAGCTTTAGGTGTTGATCCATTTATTACAGTAGCGACGAGATTCGGTCGGCAGATTAGGGGTTAATGTTTGAAGTTTGGTGTCGGCGATGTTAGGGAGGGCAGATTAGGGGTTAATACTATTTATTATAGGGTTATTGAGGCGGGAGTGAGGCGGATGAGGGGTTAATAACTTTATTATAATAGCGGTGCGGTCCACTCGGCAGATTAGGGGTTAATAAGTGTAGGCAGGTGGAGGCGACGTTGTGGGGGGCAGATTAGGGGTTAATAAATATAATATAGGGGTCGGCGGTGTTAGGGGCAGCAGATTAGGGGTACATAGGGATAATGTAAGTAGCGGCGGTTTACGGAGTGGCAGATTAGGGGTTAAAAAAAATATGCAGGTGTCAGCGATAGCGGGGGCGGCAGAATAGGGGTTAATAAGTGTAAGGTTAGGGGTGTTTAGACTCGGGGTACATGTTAGAGTGTTAGGTGCAGACGTAGGAAGTGTTTCCCCATAGCAAACAATGGGGCTGCGTTAGGAGCTGAACGCGGCTTTTTTGCAGGTGTTAGTTTTTTTTTCAGCTCAAACAGCCCCATTGTTTTCTATGGGGGAATCGTGCACGAGCACGTTTTATAAGCTGGCCGCGTCCGTAAGCACCGCTGGTATCGAGAGTTGAAGTTGCGGTAAATATGCTCTACGCTCCTTTTTTGGAGCCTAACGCAGCCATTCTGTGAACTCTAAATACCAGCGGTATTTAAAAGGTGCGGCCAGAAAAAAGCCAGCGCAGAACTCTAAATCTAGGCGTTAGATTTTTTTCTCTTTTATTGATATGCAAAAACAGATACACAAAGTGAGTCTAATCAGAAATTGAGTCAATTTCATTTATTCCTTTTTTTTGGTCAATAGAATAATATACTGTGTTAGACTTTGTTATTATTATATTTTTATTTTTGTACACGTGTACTCCCCTATTTTTTGCGCATCTCTAGTTTTAGAGTGGCGCACACCTTTCGTATTTGTTACACTTTTGATTGTATTATGCAACTGTGACATCCATATCGTTTGTCACCTGTTCATTGCATATTGTATAT
Source organism: Bombina bombina (assembly GCF_027579735.1). Lineage (NCBI taxonomy): Eukaryota > Metazoa > Chordata > Amphibia > Anura > Bombinatoridae > Bombina > Bombina bombina. The sequence continues at coordinate 533,557,497 of NC_069503.1, forward strand.
TGCCACTGCCAACTTCACCTCAATAGTAGGTGTTCACGCAGTATATCATTGTGTCACATGTTTACAGCATATTGAATATTTCTATCGTTCATTTCATTAGTAAGTGTTTAAACAGCACAGTGTTGTACTAATATTTGATCAGCTTATATGATCTGCCGTAGCCTAGTATGATTGTAAACATTTTCTAATTCCAATCTCACCTAATTTCTATGTATAGTTGTTATTAAATATCTTGTTTTTAACTTTTAATTCAGCATCTATTAGCCTGATTTGTTTTTAAACATGTGTTTGTAACTTTGTTTACATTTTTATTGACCTTTATTTGGACATTTAGCCTTGATTGTCACCTTCAGCCTCTTTTGGCGCTCCTACATTTGTCTCCTATTTCAGTAACTTACCTGGGACCTTTTGTTTTATCCGGGCACAGTCAATTACACTTTTCTTAATCTTGTATTACCTATAAATCAGTGGCGGCTCGTGGGTTATTCAAAGGGGGGTTCACCAGTTATGTAAAATAGTAAAATAGTATATATATATATATATATATATATATATATACACACTACCTCTGATGAAGAAGTAAGTACATACTTCGAAACGCGTAAGGTGATACCCCAAAGTGTGACAGTGCAGTCTTATCACATACTCTGTTGTGACCGGCTTTCTTTGGACTTTTAAATTGCTACATTCCACCCACTCCTGACATGCACACCGCAATCCCTATGCTCACTAGGGAATGACGGTCTGTGAGTATTTACACTAATCTAACACAGGGCATTGACTGGCCAAGATACTACCTTTGCAATTACTCAGCACAGTCACCATTCCTATGTGAATTCGCAACTTACATTTGAATGGCGCTTTGATCCAATTAGCGATCGAACCTACAACTCCAAGCTTATTTGGTTGTGTTTGTGAGCCTCTTTTTTTTTTCGTGCAGCATAAGGTTATATTTTTGATGTTTTACCGGAATATGTGTTTGTGATAGCCCATTTTGATATCTAATACATAGGGCTTATTACACTTAACAGTCCCAATAAGGGCTCAAGCGAACATTGAAAAGGATAATTTAAATCGCAAATAAATTATACTTGTTTCTTGGACATTTTAACAGCAGGATAAGCAAATTATCCTCAGGATTCACTGTGTATATAACCACTATACATATCTCACCGTTTATCTACTACTCCTACTGGGGGACCTACTGAACAAGTGTACATACATTCCTGACATGCTTAAATCTTACCTCATTATGGATTGAGGTTCTATCATGTGAGTGTATTTCCTACCTGATTATATAATAAATCCCCTTGGTTTTACAATATTACGCTATGTGTTCTTGCTTTCCTTTTTTCTATATCCGACTGCAAATATGAGAGTCTGAGAGATCCTAATCGAAGTACCATACTCCCATGAGTCACTGAGACTCCAACTATCGGAAAAAGTGTCTACCGGGCAAAGATCATATATACTATAGAGACGGAACCCTGAGAAGGAAACAAGATCCTCTGTTTTGGACCTATACACCTGTGACACCTGGACCAGTGGTCACTAAAGACAAGACAAAGATACTCCCTATTTGAACATACCTTACCTCATACAATTGGGGTAACATCTGGTAAGGAGACATCCTTTCATCTAGCTATATATACGAATAGATATGCTGTAGAACTCTAATAAGACTACTCCATTTGTGAAAAAGAACAGCAATTAAGATACTAGAACTTTTTTCTATTCCGAAGGTTTACTTAATCACGTATCATTGTGTTTATCTGATTACATATCATTGTGCTATTGACCTTGTATTTTGCTGCGCTGCACTATCCAGATATATCCTTTCTCTTTAATTCATTGTTTTCACCCATTGTGTTAGGGGTACACAATTCGTCTGGTTCAGTTGCACAATACCACACATAAACACTGGATATCTACCGACATATTTGTTCAATCTACACTAGGTCACAGATATCCAATTCAATATTTACCACTAGACCCTATTGAGCGCTGGTCACCTACACCCTTGTTTTCCATATATATATATATATATATATATATATATATATATATATATATATATATATATATACACACAAACACACACACAGTGTATATATATATATATATATATATATATACATACACACAATGTATATAAATATATATATATATATATACACACACATACACACACAAACACACACAGTATGTGTGTATATATATATATATATATATATATATATATATATATATATATATATATATATATATACACACACACACACATACATATATATATTTATTGTAAAAAAGAAATCCCAAAGAAGTTCCAAGCATCCACGACTGTAGAAAGTATTATGAAAAAAGTCCAAAGTCTCTCAGATATAATGTGAATTTAAAATAGTTAATTTATTAGTAACTATTAAAAAAGGCAGACTCCATAAGAAAAAAAACAAAGGGTGAAAAAAGCAATAAAAAGAAAGTCTGACCGGTTTCGGTCACTCAGACCGTAGTCTTAGACATAAAATGCAGACTACAGGTGTATGCTATTTAAAGCAACAACCCATCTGCAATTGGTGTAGTTTGTACACTGCACATACGTGCTTTAACCCTTTAGGTGACAGCACATTTTAAATTAAGGTCACAACATATTGTTAGAAACTAAAAAGTGTTATATAACTTAAATACATTAAGTACATATACATATTACATGTGATGATGATGATAATAGCAAGAAAAACTTTATAGTTAGTACATGCATAGTAAAATCAATTTTTGAGCAAATATATCTGAAAATTTGTTAGTCTTAAATGAAAGGGATAAAGATGTAGTTACTCAAACAGGGGCTAGCAATGCTGCAGATTATTTAGTATAAATAAGGCATATTAATAGCAGCAGATAGGAAAAATATGTTTAAACCTAACTGCTACAGGAGATAATAATGATAACATAAGCCATTAATAAGTTTGAGACTGATAGAAATGATGACACAACACAGTATGGCACATAAATAGATATTAACATGCCTATCTATTAGGATATAGATGTTAAAAATAATTAAAATAATTAAATAGGTCTCAAACTAAACAGTGGCACCAAGATAATATAATAATTAATTATAATTTAACACATATAATTTCTAGCTTAACACTTGATGGAATTTAAAACATATGTCAGACTGTTATTTTTAATATTTAATACCTGTATGATAAAAATCATTAATATCCTATAATTTACAGCCGTATTACTGATATAAGCCTATTTAGTGAATAATAAATATTAGATTTCAACTCCCTTTCATCATTTGAACATACACAGAGTTTCCTACATAATATACTACCTATGCCAGTAATTAATAATGTCAAACTCTGAGTTAAATCCTGTAGGTAGCAGGCTACCGAGTTTATGGATCCAGTAGATCTCCTGTCTGGATAAGATATGAAGTTTGTTGCCACCTCTTGGGGGACTTACAATTTGCTCGATAGCCTGCCACCTAAAGGTGCTCAAATTTCCATGATGTACCTCCAAAAAATGTTTAGATAGAGCTGAAACTGCTCTCTCTTCATTAACATATGAAAGATGCTCTTTTATCCTGGTCCCCACTTCCCTAGTGGTTCTACCTACATATTGGCGGACACACTGGGCGCATTATATCAAGTACACCACATATTTGTTACCACACTTAACACACCCTTTTGTTTCAAAAACTTCCATAGTTGTAGCTGAAGTGAAGGTGTTAGATACACATATGTGGTCACAAGATTTGCACGACCTTTTTCCACATTTGTAGGTACCATTGAAGTGTAGCCAAGAATGATTTCTTTTTTCCTTCTTAAGCATACTAGGGGCTAAAAGATTGCCCAGCGTCAGATTCTTTTTGTAAACAAAGTTACATCCATCTTTAATGACGCCGCGCAGTCTAGTGTCCCCTCTTAGAATCGGCAAATTCTTTCTTATTATATTACACACTTGGTAATATTGATTGGAGTATGTAGTAACCAATAGAAATTGAACAAAAAGAATAAGCGCCACAGGTGGTTACCCTTAAGCTTTATACGTGAGGCCTCCTAGCTGGCCTCAAATTAACTGTCAGATAATAGGGGATATGAATAAAGCGCCTCAAACGGCTGGGTAATGTCTGAACCAATGTGCTGACCAGATGTGCTGACCAGGCTGGGTAATGTCTGAACCAATGTGCTGACCAGATGTGCTGACCATGGGCTTTTTAACTAGATTGGTGTCTGGTCAGCACATCTGGTCAGCACATTGGTTCAGACATTACCCAGCCGTTTGAGGCGCTTTATACATATCCCCTATTATGTAGTAACCAATGTTGGTTTTGTCTTTGTGTCAGTGCTGTTAGTCAATGTCTTTGTCTTATGTGTAAACAAATCCTTCCTGTCCATTTGGCTGACTTCAATATAGGATCTTTTGACCAATTTTTTTTGACAGTTTCGTCTAGCTCGCATAAAATGACCTTTGGCAATACCCTTAAACACATGCCCATGATGACTACTGCGAGCGTGTAACAGGGTATTGCCCGAGATCGGTTTTCTAAAAAGAGTAGAGTTTATCTTTTTGGAACATTGATCAAATGTCAATGTAACATCAAGGTAGTTGATGGATTTATTGTTCCATTCAAATGTGAACTTCAGTCCTATCTTATTCGTGTTAAGGTGTTCTACAAATGCCTGTGCCTGGGAATGACCTGAAGACCAAATAATCAACAGGTCATGAATGAAACGCATGTATTTCACTGTTGATAATGAGAAGAGGTTGCTATCTCCATAGACGACCGCTCCCACCACCCCATAAAGAGGTTGGCATAGGAGAGGGCAAATTTAGCCCCCATTGCGGTTCCACGTCTCTGGAGATAACAATCATCATTGAACATGAAAAAATTATGTTGCAACAGGAATTCAATAGCTCGAATCAAAAAGTTTCTGTGTTCCTGTGAAATATTAGTATGCTGTTCCAAAAAGAAAGAAACTGCCTTAATACCAAACTCATGGGGTATTGTTGAATATAATGAGACCACATCTATGGTAAGCTAACTGAATTGTGGTTCCCAAAGTGTGGTCTCAAATTTTGATAGCGCATGTGCAGTGTCACGTATATAACTAGGTAGACAAGAGACTAAAGGCTGGAGATAGTCATCTACCCATTTGGAAAGTGGCTCCAAAAGGGAACCTATTCCGGCCACTATGGGCCTACCTTGTACATTTGTCAGGCTTTTATGGACCTTTGGAAAATGGTGGAAGATGGGCATCACCGGGCTATCCACTGTGAGGCAGTCAAATGTCTGCTGATCAATGATGCCCATCTCCAAACCATCATCCAATAGATTGTATTGTGCTTGGAGGCAAACGCTCTGCTGCTCAGTAATGTTAGAAAAAAACATAGTGTGTAGTTCCAGACAAGGGTTAATTGGTGAGCTGCAACCACAGCATTTTTGCAAAACAATAAGTTCACTGCAAGAAACAAATCTAATCAGTAATTGATAAGATAAAATCTAAAGAAACAGGGATGTTTTTGACAGAGAGCTGCTCACTTGGGCATAACAACGACAGACTGCTTCAAGCTGCCTATTGGGAAATGAGGCGTGAAGATACTTTTCCTGATTTACGACTGGCAAAGTATCTCTGCAGATCTCTTATGCAAGTTCAAAGCTTAAACATTTGCAGGCTTGTTGTTCACTATATCTGCTGAGATACTTTGCCAGTACGGGTGCATGCACAGGCTGAACAACGCTCTAACAATAAAAAAACTGTCTTCGTCAGCCTCTGGATTTATTACCTTACAGCCGGGAACATGAATTCATTCCAGCCCCACCAGCCATACAGAGCACTGTGCAGAGGAGACTAGGGATCATATGTGAGACAGGCAGCTCTTGGAACTGTAATTAAACAGGGATGTAGCCGATTGAGAGCTGCTCACTTGGGCATCCCCGATTACTTCAAACCTCCGTTGTCTACTTGGGCTGATGTACTTATGACCGCAAATATTTCAAGCACAGGCTGCAATCAACTTGCTTAGTGATAGCATGTAGCATAGACCTTGCAAAGCTGCAGTTAGCTCTGGACTCACTGTAGCTTTACAGGAGGTCTACGCTATGCTCCATGCTATCACTAAGGAAGTGAATGACAGCTGTGCTGGAAATGTTTTCTGATAAGTACATCAGCCTAAAACAACGGAGTTTGAAGTAATCTGTCCCTGCCTGGGATCCCCAAGTGAACAGCTCTCAATCATCAACTACATCCCTGTTTAATTACAGGAAAAAGTCACCGGCCTTGTTGGCCTATACATTAACACAGGTCTTAGTGTGCGAGTGTCATGTGACAGCTGGCTCCTGCACACTAACGGCTAGATTTAGAGTTTTGTCGGTAAGGACCCGCGTAGCTAACGCTGGCTTTTTTCTGGCCGCACCATAAAAATAACTCTGGTATTGAGAGTCCACAGAATCACTGCGTTAGGCTCTAAAAAAGGAGCGTAGAGCATATTTACCGCAACTTCAACTCTCGATACCAGAGTTGCTTACGGACGCGGCCAGCCTCAAAAACGTGCTCGTGCACGATTCCCCCATTGGAAACAATGGGGCTGTTTGAGCTGAAAAAAACCTAACACCTGCAAAAAAGCCGCGTTCAGCTCCTAATGCAGCCCCATTGTTTGCTATGCGGAAACACCTCCTAAGTCTGCACCTAACACTCTAACATGAACCCAGAGTCTAAACACCCCTAACCTTACACTTATTAACCCCTAATCTGCCGTCCCCGCTATCGCTGACCCCTGCATATTATTATTAACCCCTAATCTGCCGCTCCGCACACGCCGCAACCTACATTATACCTATGTACCCCTAATCTGCTGCCCTTAACACCGCCGACCCCTATATTATATTTATTAACCCCTAATCTGCCCCCCACAACGTCGCCTCCACCTGCCTACACTTATTAACCCCTAATCTGCCGAGCGGACCGCACCGCTATCATAATAAAGTTATTAACCCCTAATCCGCCTCACTAAACCTATAATAAATAGTATTAACCCCTAATCTGCCCTCCCTAACATCGCCGACACCTAACTTCAAACATTAACAACTAATCTGCCGACTGGAGCTCACCGCTATTCTAATAAATGTATTAACCCCTAAAGCTAAGTCTAACCCTAACACTAACACCCCCCTAACTTAAATATAATTTAAATCTAACGAAATTAATTAACTCTTATTAAATAAATTATTCCTATTTAAAGCTAAATACTTACCTGTAAAATAAATCCTAATATAGCTACAATATAAATTATAATGATATTATAGCTATTTTAGGATTAATATTTATTTTACAGGTAACTTTGTATTTATTTTAACCAGGTACAATAGCTATTAAATAGTTAAGAACTATTTAATAGCTAAAATAGTTAAAATAATTACAAAATTACCTGTAAAATAATTCCTAACCTAAGTTACAATTAAACCTAACACTACACTATCAATAAATAAATTAAATAAACTATCTACAATTACCTACAATTAACCTAACACTACACTATCAATAAATTAATTAAATACAATTCCTACAAATAAATACAATGAAATAAACTAACTAACGTACAAAAAATAAAAAAGAACTAAGTTACAAAAAATAAAAAAATATTTACAAACATTAGAAATATATTACAACAATTTTAAACTAATTACACCTACTCTAAGCCCCCTAATAAAATAACAAAGCCCCCCAAAATAAAAAAATGCCCTACCCTATTCTAAATTACTAAAGTTCAAAGCTCTTTTACCTTACCAGCCCTGAACAGGGCTCTTTGCGGGGCATGCCCCAAGAAGTTCAGCTCTTTTGCCTGTAAAAAAAAAACATACAATACCCAAGCCCCCCAACATTACAACCCACCACCCACATACCCCTAATCTAACCCAAACCCCCCTTAAATAAACCTAACACTAAGCCCCTGAAGATCTTCCTACCTTGTCTTCACCTCACCGGGTTCACCGATCGGTCCAGAAGAGCTCCTCCGATGTCCTGATCCAAGCCCAAGCGGGGGGCTGAAGAGGTCCATGATCCGGCTGAAGTCTTCATCCAAGCGGGTCAAGAAGAGGTCCTCCATCCAGTAGAAGTCTTCATCCAAGCGGCATCCATCCGGAGCTGAGCGGCAGCATCCTGAAGACCTCCGACGCGGAACATCCATCCTGGCCGACGACTGAACGACGAATGACGGTTCCTTTAAATGACGTCATCCAAGATGGCGTCCCTCGAATTCAGATTGGCTGATAGGATTCTATCAGCCAATCAGAATTAAGGTAGGAATATTCTGATTGGCTGATGGAATCAGCCAATCAGAATCAAGTTCAATCCGATTGGCTGATCCAATCAGCCAATCAGATTGAGCTCGCATTCTATTGGCTGATCGGAACAGCCAATAGAATGTGAGCTCAATCTGATTGGCTGATTGGATCAGCCAATCGGATTGAACTTGATTCTGATTGGCTGATTCCATCAGCCAATCAGAATATTCCTACCTTAATTCCGATTGGCTGATAGAATCCTATCAGCCAATCGGAATTCGAGGGACGCCATCTTGGATGACGTCATTTAAAGGAACCGCCATTCGTCGTTCAGTTGTCGACCAGGATGGATGTTCCGCGTCGGAGGTCTTCAGGATGCTGCCGCTCCGCTCCGGATGGATGCCGCTTGGATGAAGACTTCAATCGGATGGAAGACCTCTTCTGCCCCGCTTGGATGAAGACTTCTACTGGATGGAGGACCTCTTCTTGCCCCGCTTGGATGAAGACTTCAGCCGGATCATGGACCTCTTCAGCCCCCCGCTTGGGCTTGGATCAGGACATTGGAGGAGCTCTTCTGGACCGATCGATGAACCCGGTGAGGTGAAGACAAGGTAGGAAGATCTTCAGGGGCTTAGTGTTAGGTTTATTTAAGGGGGGTTTGGGTCAGATTAGGGGTATGTGGTTGGTGGGTTGTAATGTTGGGGGGCTTGGGTATTGTATGTTTTTTTTACAGGCAAAAGAGCTGAACTTCTTGGGGCATGCCCTGCAAAGGGCCCTGTTCAGGGCTGGTAAGGTAAAAGAGCTTTGAACTTTAGTAATTTAGAATAGGGTAGGGCATTTTTTTATTTTGGGGGGCTTTGTTATTTTATTAGGGGGCTTAGAGTAGGTGTAATTAGTTTAAAATTGTTGTAATATATTTCTAATGTTTGTAAATATTTTTTTATTTTTTGTAACTTAGTTCTTTTTTATTTTTTGTACGTTAGTTAGTTTATTTCATTGTATTTATTTGTAGGAATTGTATTTAATTAATTTATTGATAGTGTAGTGTTAGGTTAATTGTAGGTAATTGTAGGTAGTTTATTTAATTTATTTATTAATAGTGTAGTGTTAGGTTTAATTGTAGCTTAGGTTAGGATTTATTTTACAGGTAATTTTGTAATTATTTTAACTATTTTAGCTATTAAATAGTTCTTAACTATTTAATAGCTATTGTACCTGGTTAAAATAAATACAAAGTTACCTGTAAAATAAATATTAATCCTAAAATAGCTATAATATCATTATAATTTATATTGTAGCTCTATTAGGATTTATTTTACAGGTAAGTATTTAGCTTTAAATAGGAATAATTTATTTAATAAGAGTTAATTAATTTCGTTAGATTTAAATTATATTTAAGTTGGGGGGGTGTTAGTGTTAGGGTTAGACTTAGCTTTAGGGGTTAATACATTTATTAGAATAGCGGTGAGCTCCGGTCGGCAGATTAGAGGTTAATGTTTGAAGTTAGGTGTCGGCGATGTTAGGGAGGGCAGATTAGGGGTTAATACTATTTATTATAGGGTTAGTGAGGCGGATTAGGGGTTAATAACTTTATTATGATAGCGGTGCGGTCCGGTCGGCAGATTAGGGGTTAATAAGTGTAGGCAGGTGGAGGCGACGTTGAGGGGGGCAGATTAGGGGTTAATAAATATAATATAGGGGTCGGCGGTGTTAGGGGCAGCAGATTAGGGGTACATAGCTATAATGTAGGTGGCGGCTCTTTGCGGTCAGCAGATTAGGGGTTAATTATTGTAGGTAGCTGGCGGCGACGTTGAGGGGGCAGGTTAGGGGTTAATAAATATAATATAGGGGTCGGCGGTGTTAGGGGCAGCAGATTAGGGGTACATAAGTATAACGTAGGTGGCGGTCGGCAAATTAGGGGTTAAAAAAATTTAATCGAGTGTCGGCGATGTGGGGGGACCTCGGTTTAGGGGTACATAGGTAGTTTATGGGTGTTAGTGTACTTTAGAGCACAGTAATTAAGAGCTTTATAAACCGGCGTTAGCCCAGAAAGCTCTTAACTACTGACTTTTTTTGTCGTTAGATTTCTAACGCTCACTTCAGACACGACTCTAAATACCGGAGTTAGAAAGATCCCATTGAAAAGATAGGATACGCAATTTACGTAAGTGGATCTGCGATAAGGAAAAGTCGCGGCTGAAAAGTGAGCGTTAGACCCTTTAATGACTGACTCTAAATACCAGCGGTAGCCCAAAACCAGCGTTAGGAGCCTCTAACGCTGGTTTTCACGGCTACCGCCCAACTCTAAATCTAGGCCTAAGAGCTGTGCAATAAAGAAGGCTATGGGCTGGCCTGTAGGTGGCACTGCAGTCAATGCAGTTTTAAAGGGGAAAGGATTTTTGCCTATACTTCTATCTATCGCACTGCACAGCATGTGCGATAGATAGAAGTATTAGGCAAGAGCCCATTCCACACTTCAGCCTAAAACTGCAATTTTAATGTTTTACAGACAAAACTGCATTGGAGCCTGGGGATTTTTTTTATTTAGTCTACAAATAATTAAAAAAATGTAATAAGTTTTTTTTATTTAAAATTTAATTAGTTTTTTATTTCTTTTTTTATTTCTCACTCTTTTTTAAAATATATTTTTGTTCATCAGGGGTCAGGATTCACAGGGGGGTCACATGCTCAAGTGCTCATATAAAGGAGCCTCCACTGCTATAAATAATGTTCCTTGTGCTGAGCACTCTAGCCCTATAGAAATATTGTTGAATCCAAACCAGAAATATTTGTAGATAATAGGGCACTATTCTGTCTCTCTATGTCTGAATTTGTCTTCCTATCTATCTATCTATCTATCTATCTATCTATCTATCTATCTATCTATCTATCTATCTATCTATCATCTCTGTCTGTCTATCTATCATCTGTTTATCATATATCTATCACTTATTTTTCTGTAATCTATCTATCTCTCATCTATCTGTCTAATCTCTCATCTATCTGTCACAATCACCTACCGACTTATTGCTGTGTATCCCTATGCTGACAGAATGTAACATCCACCTACCTGCCTGCTTCAGATATACCCTGCACATTCAAAATATGATGTAGTAACCTACCTCTCTGTTACTGATTATCCTTGTTCATGTAGAAAATTAGTTACCACTTACCAACTTACCTGTTGTTTATTACCTCACTCTGTATACAAAATATATTCCCCTACCTTCTGCTGATTAGCCCTGTGTTTGCAGAACATTATAGTAACCTGCCTAACCCTAATTGCTGCTGATTAGCCATGTCCATGCAGAAAATTGCAGTTACCTACATACTGTACCTGCTGCACTGTCTAAACATAATGGGCGAGATTACATATACAGCGCAGGCTTCTGCGCAAGAGTTGAAACCCACACCGCCCATAATTTCACTTTGTACTTTGGGGTATTACATATACGGCGCCGTTAGATGCTAGACTGGCATAAGTAGGACAAACTTGAGATCTTCAATAATGTACGCAAATACACATTTCTGTCGTCGCAAGTAACTTATGCCAGTATTATGTCTGTGGATAGTGTCAATAAAGAGTAGTTTTATGCAAATGAGGATAACAAAACCGGAATTTAAATAAAAATATGACACGGAATTACGCTATTCAAATTCACATATAAACCCATGCGCAGCCACCATTTTCTTCAGTGTGTTTGGATTGTTCATTGAGCTACAGCACACAGCCCAGGAGTGGAGGATTAGTAAGAGTAGAGAGAGACACTCAAACAGAATAGTTAGTTAGGTTGCATTGGTGGATTGAGTAAGCTTGTACACTTACACATATTCTGACATATTGCACACATTTTGCATACATACATATACAAATACACCACACTTATTTTTCTAACACCTTGCATATTTTTTATTTTGTTTTACAGTGTGATAGGCTGAGTGTTTGATTGTGATTGTGTGTGACTGAACTGGAAGTGAGTGTGAGTGTGTAGTGTGATTAGTGTGAGGATGGCAGGGAGAGGTAGGGATGAGGGGAGAGGAGTGGCAGGGAGAGGAGTATTGGAGAGGACAGGAGGAACAGTGGGGTCCCCGTCAGGGAGGTAGTGGAGTGGGGAAAGGAAGAGCCAGAAGGGATGATGTCAGGTGAGCAGGCACATCTAGGAGAGGTCTAAAAGAGGCTGCTTCCGGGTGGTAAATCGCCATAGAACAAGCCACTGAGCTGTTGTTCGTTCCTGGTAGAGCGCTTCTCTCTTTGTATGCAAATTATTATGACCCTGGGGAAGTCTCCCTATGGGTGATGGGGGAAACCAGACGTGGACTCCTTGCCCAGTGTGCTTAGAGGAATGTGGCTGCACCTCACTGACGAGGCCCATAGGAGGCCGAAACGATCGTCTGGGGTTGTCATGTTCCTTGTTCAGAGGAGAATTGCCTGGTATTTCGGGGCTGGACTGACCTTACTTGGCGGGATCAGACTGATATACTTCAGGAAAGATTTCTTCTGTGAAAAGCACACTGGTCTAAAAGAGGCTGCTTCCGGGTGGTAAATCGCCATAGAACAAGCCACTGAGCTGTTGTTCGTTCCTGGTAGAGCGCTTCTCTCTTTGTATGCAAATTATTATGACCCTGGGGAAGTCTCCCTATGGGTGATGGGGGAAACCAGACGTGGACTCCTTGCCCAGTGTGCTTAGAGGAATGTGGCTGCACCTCACTGACGAGGCCCATAGGAGGCTGAAACGATCGTCTGGGGTTGTCATGTTCCTTGTTCAGAGGAGAATTGCCTGGTATTTCGGGGCTGGACTGACCTTACTTGGCGGGATCAGACTGATATACTTCAGGAAAGTTTTCTTCTGTGAAAAGCACACTGGTCTAAAAGAGGCTGCTTCCGGGTGGTAAATCGCCATAGAACAAGCCACTGAGCTGTTGTTCGTTCCTGGTAGAGCGCTTCTCTCTTTGTATGCAAATTATTATGACCCTGGGGAAGTCTCCCTATGGGTGATGGGGGAAACCAGACGTGGACTCCTTGCCCAGTGTGCTTAGAGGAATGTGGCTGCACCTCACTGACGAGGCCCATAGGAGGCCGAAACGATCGTCTGGGGTTGTCATGTTCCTTGTTCAGAGGAGAATTGCCTGGTATTTCGGGGCTGGACTGACCTTACTTGGCGGGATCAGACTGATATACTTCAGGAAAGTTTTCTTCTGTGAAAAGCACACTGGTCTAAAAGAGGCTGCTTCCGGGTGGTAAATCGCCATAGAACAAGCCACTGAGCTGTTGTTCGTTCCTGGTAGAGCGCTTCTCTCTTTGTATGCAAATTATTATGACCCTGGGGAAGTCTCCCTATGGGTGATGGGGGAAACCAGACGTGGACTCCTTGCCCAGTGTGCTTAGAGGAATGTGGCTGCACCTCACTGACGAGGCCCATAGGAGGCCGAAACGATCGTCTGGGGTTGTCATGTTCCTTGTTCAGAGGAGAATTGCCTGGTATTTCGGGGCTGGACTGACCTTACTTGGCGGGATCAGACTGATATACTTCAGGAAAGTTTTCTTCTGTGAAAAGCACACTGGTCTAAAAGAGGCTGCTTCCGGGTGGTAAATCGCCATAGAACAAGCCACTGAGCTGTTGTTCGTTCCTGGTAGAGCGCTTCTCTCTTTGTATGCACATCTAGGAGAGGGACTGAGGGTGCACATGTGGACAGAAGGGGGGAGGAGGGAGAGGATAGGGAGGAACCCACACTGCCAGGGACATCACAGGAAGGAAGCCAAGTGGCCATGGAGGATGAGAGGCTGAGATGTCCCAACTTCTCATTTGACAAAAATGTTGCCCTAGTCTAGACCATTATGGACAATTACAGTGCCCTCTTCGGACAGGAGAAAGGCAAAGGCAGTGCCAAAAGAAGAAAGACTGCATTGTTGGTAGTAGAGGATGAAGTCAACAGTGTGGCCCCGCAGAGGAGGACTGTAGAGGGCCTGAAAAAGAGGTAGAATGACTGCCAGAGGTGGGTCAAAGAAAAGATGGGGCAAGAAGCTATCTATCAGAAGGGAACAGGCGGTGGGCCAGCACTGGATATAGAGTACAACACCTGCAAGGAGATGATACGCAGGTCCCTGAGTATTACAGCAGTCCGTGGACTTCCAGGGGCTTGTGACTCAAGGGCTGCAACCACAGCACATCATGCTGGTGATTAACATCCCACACACCTGTATTATATGTAGTTTCAATATAACATATTTTAATATCACACATTCATGTACACGTTGAGGAGCATGGTATTTGGCGTACTAACAAAAGCATCTACAATTATACTTGACATTACTGCTACATAACACAATGCAATTCATTATATGAGGTGGAATAGTGCAATACTAACATGTCTCAGAGTAACACAGGCCACAAGCCACATGTACAGTTTTCATTAAATGGACACTATAGCCATCCCAATACTTTTAGCTCAATAAAGCAGGTTCTGTGCCTAGATCAGGCTAAAATAAATTGTGTGACCATAGTGTCACTTAAAGAACACATTATGGATCGACGGGGGGAGTTCCGGGGGTGAGCGCAGGTTGTGGAGCGCTCACTCTGTGTGCTCCCATACCAGCTGTTGGCGGAGATTTTTGTGCCAAAGCCCTGGAGCCTAGGGTTGCTGAGTGGTAGACCACTTCATTGTCACCGTAACTCCCTGGTGCTAATACAACGCACTGAAGTTTGCTTTTTTAACTGGGACCGAAGGACTGTCTAAGTTTGTGCTCGCAAGGGAGGCAAGTGATTCCGTGTCTCCCCTCTCCCACGGGTGCTGCGTGAGAGGGGATCGACATCCTGCTCCCTGGCCTGTTGCTGTTAGCAAGCTGTGGTAGAATACTGCTGTTGGCCAGAGCCCAGGAGATAGAGACCCCAGCCATCAGGAAATCTTCATCTCGGCTCCTCCTCCCACCGGTGCTGCGTGTGGAGGAGCGCGAGGGTTCCACAGAAACTTACTGGAGCTTGTGCTTCAGACGTTTGGTCTTGGACTTTGTAAGTGTAAGCGGTAAAATTGAAGATCTGGTGGCACCGGATACATTTATTACTACCTGAAAATCGGCATAAAAGGTACTGTTCCCTTTTCTTTCTTCTCCTCCCCCTGCCTTTCTTTCCGGGCTGATATGCTCTTAGGAGAGCGGTGTAAAAAACCTAATTAAAGATTATTCACAGAAGTGATTACACTAAGGGGCAAAGAGAAAAGGAATGAAGGGTTGAGGAATCCCATATGAACTGCCCTTAAAAGTTTTTTTTCTGTGTGGCATATTACAGCAGGGAACTGAGAATCATGGCTGGACTTTACTGTAATAAAGACTTTCCTTACTTAACCTAATAGGAGCTGAACGGTCTTCATTAATTGGAGAAGGATTTTCTTACTCCTCGATACCGGAGTCTTTGCTTCTTCCCTCTCCCTAAATTGATTTTTTTATACAACAAAGAATCTTGTTATTGGTTCTGGGAAACTGTTTAACAACTACTATCCACTTAACTCTTTCTTTGTTAAAAAACAGAGGATGTATTAACTAAATCTGTCTGCTTAATTTTTTCCTGCCTATAACCCATTGTCTGAAAGGATATCGTAAAATTGAAAAATTCTTAGCCTGGAATAGCTGAATATTTAATAATTTAAACTCAGGCTTATCTTTTGTAATCTATAGATTTGAGCCCTCTTAGCGCTCTTTTTTCTTTCTCTATAAAATCAAGAATTAAGGAATGCTTTGGGTAGAATAACAAATGTGGCTGTGCTGGATAAAAGGGCAAAAAATTGTGTACTGTTTAAAATCTTTTTTAGCTTGTTTTCTCCTGCAGGTAATTTCTGGGCTACCAAGCTTTATATATTGTATGGTATCCCTGTATTTGCTTGTCAAAAGTTATATTGATAATAGGCTATCCTAATTAAGTGTATAGCCAGAACAGCAAAAAATAAATAATATATTTTTTTTCTTTCTCACAAGTAAAAGTGGCTCCAACGGAGGTGCTTTTTTAGTAGATCTGTTCTATATTCTGAAGTTTGAGAAGTTGGAGCCAAAGGCTTGCATAGAGAGTATTCTACATTTAATATTGTTTGGTGAGCCAAAAAGGACAGGGGATTCATGAATCTCATATACTGCTGCAAAAAGCAACTAAAATCTGTGCCTGGTATCTTGGCCGTTGGGTATACCCTCAGAATTGTTCAAGTCTTAGTTTTAAACAAGAGGGCCCCCCTCTGAAAGAATCTGGTTGAGAAGACAGGCTCACTATATTTGTTGACTCACCACTCATTTATTTTACAAGATTAATAATTTAGAAACAACAAGTATTGTTCTTTCTGGTGACAGGGTGGGGATACATGTGCTGTTTGCAATTCTAAATTCTGTTTTACCTAGCATATATCCTTTAGATCACTCAGTTTTATAGATTGTACGGTATATATGTACTTGTTTGTCAAATCATCTATCCTCTAAGCTATCTTTAGAAAGTGCATATTTAGAAAAAAAAAAAGTCCTTATAAGTAGAGGTGGTTTAATTAAGGTTTTTACAGTATACCAGCCTAATACCTTGAAGTTTGAGATGTTGGAATTCAAACTTCACATATAGAGAGACAGTAAAAGCATATCTTGAGTTGTCTCATAGGGTTTTTTTTTCTGCCTCCTGTGGGTTCCCACAGTGGACATAGGGGTCTTAATTCAAGGTCACTTCTTTTTTCTTGTTTTCAACCTTCTTCACTCTAAAAAGCACTTCCAACACTTAGGCCCCTATTTATCAAGGGCTGGCGGACCTGATCCGACAGTGCGTATCAGGTCTGCCAGACCTCGCTGAATATGGCGAGCAATACGCTCGCCGTATTCAGCATTGCACCAGCAGCTCACAAGAGCTGCTAGTGCAACGCCACCCCCTGCAGACTCACGGCCAATTGGCCGCCAGCAGGGGGGTGTCAATCAACCCGATCATACCCGATCGGGTTGATTTCCGGCGATGTCTGTCCGCCTGCTCAGAGCAGGCGGACAGGTTATGGAGCAGCGGTCTTTGTGACTGCTGCTTCATAACTGCTGTTTCTGGTGAGCCTGCAGGCTCGCCAGAAACACGGGGCATCAAGCTCCATATGGAGCTTGATAAATATGCCCCATTTTCACTTCTATTCCCCCCTTTCTTTCCTCTCTTCCCCCTTTTTTTCTCTCACATAAATTGTAAGCAAATCACTCCCCAATTAATTCACTGTTTCACAGCACATGGACAAATTTCTCAATATTCACAGCAAAACCCCTTCTCCAACTATGGCAAACAAACAGAGAGATAGAAGAACTAAGAATGTAATAGACACATCTGCAGATATCCAATCAGCTTCTATCAACCCATCATACCCTGCTGAGTCGCTAGGCACTCAAGCCCTGGAAGTCAGTATTTCTGAATCTCTGGCCCCCAAGTTTGACACCCTCAAATTAGAGATCAAGCAAGATAGTATGTCCCTTACTCAAGAAATCAGACACTTTTGAAACAGTTTACAAGAAGAGGAACAAAGGGTGTCGGACTTAGAAGACCTCACTACATCACATAGCTCAAAACTTAAGGCCACCGAACAAACATTTGAAAAAATTCAGTTTAAATTAGAAGACTTAGAAAACCATTCCAGAAGGAACAATTTCAGGATTATAGGGGAGCTGGAAGAAAAGCAATATGAAGATTTGAACAAACTTATCTCTGAAATATTAGTCCAGCTCCTTAAAATCTCACTAACATATCCTAAAATCATTGTTGAGAGAGCGCACAGATTAGGCAGATCATACACAGATAATAGAGGAAACATCAGGGCCAGACCTATTATTGCCAAGCTGTTGAATTTCCAGGATAAAACCTCTATCTTTCAATATTATCGTAAAAGTCAACCCATCACCCTGGGAGATTCTAATATTCTTCTATTCCAGGACTTCTCTGCTGAAACAGCAACAAAGAGAAGGGAGTTGTCACCAATATGTACCAAACTCCTCAACCTTGGCCTTCGGGCCACCATAATTTATCCTACCATTCTTAAAGTCTGGGTTAAGGACAAAATTCATTTTTTTTTACTCTGCCAAGGATGCAGGGGAATATATAGTCAAATTAAACCTTCCTGACAAATAGCTGAAGTTGTTTTTTTCTTGTTTAGTTACTAGATGTACAGTCCTTCACTAAGTTCCTTCTTTTCTTTTTACCAAAGCATGGTCCTTGTTTTGTTTTTTTTCTCCTTTCCTTTTTATTTCGGTCAAGTCAGACCATGGGCTCAACTCATCCCCCCCTCCCTTTTTTTTTTTTTCTTCCTCTTCTTTTTATTATTTGAAAAATGGGCAAGGTAGAACATTTTAAATTAGTCTCCTGGAATATCAGAGGCATCACATCTCCCATTAAACGAAAAGCTAAATACGGACATAACATTCCTCCAGAAAATACACTTAAAACTTGAAGAGGTCCTGAAATTAAAAACATTTTGGGTAAGGGATGTTTATGCCTCCCCAAGTTTAGGAAGAAAAAGAGGTGTTGCTATTCTAATAGGAAATAAAGATAATGACCAGCGACCTGGAGGTTTTAGATTCTAGTGTGGAGGGAAGATATATTATGGTGAAAATTAAGGTGGCCAAAATCATGTATACTCTCTGTAACATCTATGCACCCAATGTCCTTGATCCGGCTTTCTGAGGCTCTTTACAATCTAAAATTTTGCTCTTTCAAGAAGGATATTTAATTCTTGGTGGAGACTTTAACATGGCTCCACAATACCCCCTATATAGGCTGAGACAAACTTCCAATTATCCAATAAATAAAAGAGATAAACTCGAAGTCAAGACATTTAAAAAAATTAGGCAGAAATGCCCAAAATCCTACCAATTTGTCTTTGGGGAATGTTGTTCTCAAAGTGTTGGATTATTCGCTGATCTGTTGGCAGATTGGCAAGCCCCGACCCATCCTTGTTCTTGAAGGGCTAGGCCTTTTTTGGAGGCTCCTTATATACTATTATTTCACGATTGCCTCACCTGTTTCACATGACTTTCTTATTTCAACTTGTCACATCGCTATTATTGTTAAATTGCCCATCCCAATTTTTTTGGAACATGTTCTAGTAAACAGATTTGGCAATGATTGTATATTTTCAAAATACATTCAATTCACAAAGTAAAACATCAAATAATGTGTTAATAATGTTTTTTTCAATATAGTACAGGGTGAATTGAATTTTCAAATAACTCTTTTTTTTATTTTATTTTTTTATACTGTGCCAACTTTTTTGGAATTGGGGTTGTAGAACAACCCAGAATGCTCATGGCCTTCCCCTCATTTGTCTTTTGTTTTATCAAGCAAAGATGATTTTTCCAGAAGGAAACAGATATGTGAATATTACCAATTAAAATCTTGTATATCAGTTTTGCAAGTTGATTTTGAATTACTGAGGTTGTAACTATTGTCATTCTACATTGTTGAAGATCCCCATTTTTTCTGTGACTTATCATGTATTAAGCGACCTCACACAGCTATAGATGTTAAAGGAACACTAAATTCAAATCCAAACATTCATGACTCAGACAGAACCACGTTTTACAACTTTCTAATTCTCTGCCAGTATCTAAAAATGCACAAACTTTTTTATATATATAAACTTTCTAAAAAAAAACAGTTACTACTGAGCATGTGAAAGAATTCACAGTATATATGTATATGCATTTTATGAATGACTGATGACTGTCATGTTACAGGGGGAAGGAAAATTAAACTAATTTTGAAATTTATCAGAAAAAAATCTACTACTTATTTCAAATTCTAAATTTCAAGTGCTTTCACATTGTATTTTTATAATGTATTTGTTTAGTATGCTACTCTATTGTGGCAGACGCCCTCTAACATCCCTGAAGAAAATATAGGTTAAGCGATGCTCAACGCATTTTGAACATGACCTCACCTTTACTAAGATGCCCCTTGGCAAAAACACAAACAGCTATGCATTTAGCCCATTGTTATAGCATAAACATTATTTGTTTGCATTTTATCCTAATGCAGAACTACAGATCTAGAGGTAACAATGTAGGGAAAGAATCCCAAGATTATTGAAAGCTCTATAGAGTTTCTGTGTTATTTTTGTTGAGTGCTCAATCTGTATGGTACCTTAGGGAGCTTGTCCTTGAAGTCTAAGAGAGCATTTATATACCTCCTATTACTGTAATAAAGACACATTTCATCCAAGTATGGATGCATCTAAATTAAAAGGTAAGGATCATATCTTATGTATAGCTAGATAACTTACATGCAGAGATGCTGGGTAACTAGGAGCCACATGCTGATTATTTCAGTGGCTCTTTATATAATAAATTACTTTGGGCTAGATCACAAGAGGAGCAAAAAATTGTGCTTTTGTGAGCGCAATATTTGCTCTCTACTAGTAATACCAGTGCTTGCAAATGTGTGCTGGTATTTGAAGTCCAGTGCAATGTGAACGTAACCTTGTGCTCGCATTGCATGTAAGCTTTGAAATAACGAGAGCATGCTTCTATAGGCTCCAATGGAAGCCTCGTTATCATGCCAATCAGAACAAGGCTCCCATGTTAGCCTATTTAAGCATGCTCTTGTGAGCGCAAAGCTTTCTAGCAATGCAAATGTGCGCTCGCGTTTGCATTGTGATTTACTTGTAATACCAGCACTGGTATTACAAAGTGGAGCTCTAATATCGCTTGCACGCAAGCAATATTTAGCGCTTCACTTGTAATCTAGCCCATATTATTATTTCAATATTATATTATGAAATGTATGGTATGAATAAAAAAATGTCTGATTTCAGTGATAAAAGAAATCTTAAATTATGAGCTATATATCTGCACACTGTAAATAAACGAAAAATATAAAAAAAATATCAATAACTTTTACCAACACTATCAGGGCAAGTTTTCATAGTTTCTTGACAATGAATTATTGGCAACTGTTAACAATTAAAGTTTTGTTTTACCGGATGACTCTCAGATATGTATATATACATTCCATTGTTTTGTTCACTACCAAATGTGTAAGGAGGTGGCCCTTGCAGTGCAACTCACTAAGATCTGGATTTAGTGTGTTGCACTTTCAAATGTATAAATTTGGCTTTGAAAAGAGAGGAATCCCGTGATCTGTTGCCTTCTTCCATATAAGGAACTGCAGTATCTAGCAGTTTACATAGCACAGATTTTTTTCACTTAAATCTTACTAAATATCATTAGCAGATTAGTTTCTCAGCTCCCATTGACAATGACAATCTATAAATGATCATTTTTAACAAGTTTACACTGCACAAATTTTGCAAACTTTAACGCGGTATTACAAGTTAAAAGTAATTGAGACTGCTCGAGTGCAAACTATATTTGCGCTTGTCAGGTTAGCGTGACTGAAGACCTGTAAAGGCATAGGGCTAAATAAAAGTTGCACTAAACATAACCAAAAGGGGGGGGGGGGGTTGCACTCATACCTCAATGTCCATCTGCCAAGTGTCAGGAAAAACTAGTTGAATCCACATATTATAGAATCTGCACTCACTGGACTTGTTGGTCTGAGGAGGGGGCATTTCTGCTCCGAAACGTCACCCAAATCAATGTTGTTGCTTATACAATTCCATGTATGTGTGTGTGTGTGTATAAATGTGTATTTATGTGTTTATATGTGTATATACATACATATATACACAGATAAACACATATAGACACATGCATACACATATATACAATATGGAGCCCTTTGCACTCACACACCTCATGACATAAAAATATTTTTTATTCAATTATAATATTTAATAATGTTTTACTGTGTATTTACGGTAAATATTTTACATTCCAATGTAAATGTAAAAATTGTTGTTTTTTATTTTTAAAATACATATCCCTATGTATATCTGTGTTTATTTATACTTGTATATATTCATATTGATATATACAGTAAATACAAATATACATTTTACACACATTAATCATATATATAGATAGAGATATATAGTTGTCTTGTTTTTAGGTAGTTGCGCCTGGATAAAGAGGGTGGTTTTGAAGCTAGAACACTATGAGTAAATCTATTGAGTGCTGCTGTTGGTGGTTTCTCACTTCCTCCTTAGTGAGAAAAAGTGGGGGTTTGTGGTTGTAGAAGAGGTGTTTCTAACAGCGCTTACAAAAGAAGTTCCTCATGTGCATGTGTAGATGAGAATACAGAAAAATATATGTATCCAAAATGAGTAAAACTGTTTTTTAAACAGTAACAAATGATGCACTTAATTTGCTCATCTGTAGGATCACAGGATCAAGATTGGCCGCCAGCAGGGAGGTGTCAATCAACCCGATCGTACTCGATCTGGTTGATTTCAGGCGATTCCTGTCCACCTGCTCAGAGGACAGGGTTATGGAGCAGCGGTTTTTAGACTGCTGCTTCATAACTTGCGTTTCTGGCGAGTCTGAAGACTTGCCAGAAACACGGCCCTTCAAGCTCCGTATGGAGCTTGATAAAGTGGCCTGTATGTGTCATTATATAATATAACAATAAGTACATATATTTTTCTGTATTCTCATCTGCACATGCACATGAGGAACTTCTTTTGTAAGCGCTGTTAGAAACAATCACAAACCCCCACTTTTTCTCACTAAGGAGGAAGTGAGAAACCACCAACAGCAGCACTCAATAGATTTACTCATAGTGTTCTAGCTTCAAAACCACCCTCTTTATCCAGGCGCAACTACCTAAAAACAAGACAACAAACTTTTTTCCACCTCCACTGGAAGTAGCAGCCTGTATAGGAGCCAGGTTTCCACCTCACTTTAAATTTCAGTATGATCTAAAAGTATTAAAAGTTACACGCAATTATTAGAAGTATCTAGTACGCAAAAATATAAAGGAGCAAGTATACAAAAATATAAGATACCCGACTAGTAAACGTTACAGTGTTACATATATTTTATTTTATTTAAATATGGAAGAGTATGAGCAGGAAAATTATTCCTTGGAAATTACTTTGACATAAAAACAAAAAGAAGGTTGTGGTCGATTAATGCCAGCATACCAGAACCTACTACTGAAACTAGAGAACAGGTAAATCCCAAATCTTTATTAAGGAGATTAGAAAAATTAAAAAGATTAGAGGTGAGCAACTGGAATGATATAATAGGCCTAGAAAATTACCAAAAATTAAATCTAATACCCAAAGGATTAAAACTCACCAAAACTCCCATTTTCAATTTGGATGTTATTGAACTTATTACAGAATGGAAGGAAGCAATGGTGACCTGTTCTAATACTTTTATAAAGATTTTAGTTAAATATAGAGAACAGAACCTTGAAAAATAGAAAATTAGACATCAACTGCAACCTTTTAATGAGGATGTATATTACCAGCAACTTGATAAAGACATTGCAAGCAGGATACAAAAATTGGAACAAGATATAATTAAGAAGAAAAAACTAGAAAGGGATTTCAATATTAAAAAAATTGAACTAGGGGAAAATAATGTAGACCTAGAGAAAGATGAGTTTATGGATGCTACAGACACACTGAATATACAAGTGTTCCCAAATACAACAAATCATTGTTTTCCAAGTAAAACCATAAACAATACTGAAAACAAAAATAACCAAATTTAAAGAACAACATATAGTCAAAAACAAAAATCAAAGTTACAATATGCACTTTAGAACTGGTAGCAATACCAATTGACACTCCACCAGACAATCAAACTACTATCATAAGCCCAACCACAGTATTTATAATCAGGACAGAAGAAAACAATCCGAAACTGCTTACACCAACTACTCTAGTACTTATACAAATCACTTCAACCCTGACACGATATAATAGAAAAAGGGACGTAAGATTTGAAAACAGGTACCAAGAGTCTAATAGGCACTAGAAACCAAATACCTATCAGAATGACTATGAAACAAACACTAAGAGCCCAACAGATACCGAAAAAAGAGTACCAATTTGACTGTTCATGAACACACTCATTTTTTAGGCCTGAGAGAAAGAAAAAAATATATTCAGAAACCATACATCCCTCTGAGACTCAGAGCAGAAAGACAAGAATCAGTGTTCCACAATTTCCAAACATTGCAAAGATCGACCCCACAAAAAAGAAGAAAGGAAAGTGGGGAAGAGGATGTAGAGCAGGAAAACAAAAACAAACAAAGAAGAGGAATCTAGCACTCAAGGCAGCAGTATGTCTAAATTCGAATGAATTGACCAAAGTAAAAATCTTTAACTTATCAAATAGGAAGCTAACTGAGGGGGAGGTGAACATCTTGAAGAAAGGTCTCTCCTTTGCTCCTATTAAAAAAACAGACGCTATGTCATTGTTTGTTGAATGTAATAAATATATAAAGAAACTTATTCTACAACAACACTTTAAGAAGAGTGGCAAAGACCAAATAGAAAGTTGGAGCACTCAATCAGACGGAGCAGCTTTTATAGAGGTTCGACAACACGGTTTCCCTAACACAAAGTGACATTCCTACACTAATCCTTCTAGAGTCATTAGACTCGGGAATGGTGAACCAAATAGAAGAGGATAGAGTAATCAAACACAGTGGGTTCAAACCCAAGTCTGTAATCTATCTAACCCATTCTAAGGGGCCTATTTATTAAAGGTCTTGCAGACCTGATCTGACAGTGTAGATCAGGTCCGCAAGACCTCGCAGAATGTGGAGAGCAATACGCTCTCTGCATTTAACATTGCACCAGCAGCTCACAAGAGCTGCTGGTGCAAGGCCACCCCCTGCAGACTCGTGGCCAATGGGCCGCCAGCAGGGAGCTGTCAATCAACCCGATCGTACTTGATCGGGTTGATTTCCGGCAATTCCTATCCGCCTGCTCAGAGCAGGCGGACAGGGTTATGCTTCATAACTTGTGTTTCTGGCGAGTCGGAAGAATCGCCAGAAACACGGGCCCACAAGCTCCGTATGGAGCTTAATAAATGGGCCCCTAAGGGTCAATATATTTCACTCTTCAAAGATCTAGTGCTAAATGATTTGGAGCTTATGTGTAAATCTTTCAAACTGTCTAAGAAAAACCTTACAAATAAGGAAGAACAAATTCTAATCAATTTAAGTAAAGATCATGATCTAGTCTTCAGAGAAGCCAATAAAATTGTAGTACAGAATAAAATAGATTATATCGGTGAAGTGAAGAGGTTACTTTCTGACAAGGAGACTTACAAAATACTAGCAAAAGACCCAACTAATAAATTCTCAGTCGAAAATAATCTATTAATAAGAAATGCGAAAAAAGAGAAAATTCTAAATGAGGATGAGTATAAATTCTTTTCCCCAGACACTATAAGAACTGCAGTGTTCTATAATTTACCAAAAGTGCACAAGGATTGAAACAACCCTCCGGGCTGACCAATAATTTCCGTCATAAACATCCTAACCAGCAACCTATCGGAATATGTAGAACATTTCCTCCAACCCATAGTTCCAACAATCAGGTCATATATACGAGACCCCACATCTTATGTCAATATTGAAAGAAAACAGCTGGGAAGGAAACTACTCTCTAGCAACATTAGACAATACTGCTCTTTACACATCCATTCAACACAATAAAGGGATCGGTGCAGTTAAGGAAATTTTAACAAATGAAAGAAATATCAAGCAAAATCAAATTGCCTTTATAGGAGAGGCAATTAATTTTATCCTAACTAAAAATTATTTCACATTTGAAGATAAAATAATCCTACACAAATTTGGCATAGTGATGGGCACTAAATTTGCCCCTAGATTTGCCAATAATTACATGGGAACCTTTGAAAATCAACACATATGGACCAATAATGTATTTATAGGAAACATCGTTATGTGGAGATTTATCAATGATATTATAATCATTTGGAAGGAAAAAAAACATCTGTTCAATGAATTTGTCAATTCTCTAAACCAGAACGACAGGAACAAAAAATGTACAAACACTTGGAACAAGAGAGAAATACATTTTCTGGATGTCACTATCTTCATTGAAATTGATAGGATAGAAACAAAAATCTATACCAAGGACACTGACACCAATGGCTACTTACATGCCACCAGTAACCATCACAAAAAGTGGATAGACAACATCCCATAGGTCAATTCAAGCGGTTTAAAACGAAACTGCTAAAAAAAACAATGATTTTGAACAAACCGCAATAACTCTAAAACAGAAGTTCTACAGTAAGAAGTATAATAGAAAGACTGTGGATAAGGCTTATGAAAAAGTAAACCAAGTTGACAGAGAAGAATTACTTAGAACGAAAAACAAACAGAATGCAGGGAACAAGAATGCTGAAACAACAACTTTTCCTTCAAACAAGATACCCAGGTTTATAATCACTTATAATAGTGGAGCCAAATACATTGAAAAGATACTGAAAAAAAAAACACTGGCACCTTCTAAAAAGAGACCCTTTATTAAGAGAGACACTACCAGAAAAAAACAAAAATCACTTACAAGAAAAATATAAACTTTAAGAATGTATTGGCACCAACTAAATTAAAGACAAAAAAACACCCAAACAGCACAATTGGCTATCAATGAAAATAAAAGGATTTTACAAATGCAATAGAAAAAAACTGTGTATGTTGTGAACATGTCAGCCAGAACAAGGATGAAAACAGATGGATCATAGGTGGGGAGAACAATAAATATGCAAAGTTCAATCAAATCCAGCACAACAGGCAGACAGGTGTGCACGTCAACAGGTTACTGCAAAAACCTTAAGCAATAGAAAAATAAAAAACTGGCAGCACCACCTTTAGTATGCAGAAATCTTCTTTATTTCCTATGTAGGAGCAGGTACAAATGACTACGTTTCGGGTCACATACCCTTAGTCATGGGGGTATGTGACCTGAAACATAGTCATTTGTACCTGCTCCTACATAGGAAATAAAGAAGATTTCTGCATACTAAAGGTGGTGCTGCCAGTTTTTTATTTTTTGAGAACAATAAATATGAATGTAATAAAATCTACATAGGAAGGATGAAAAGGACTCTGAAAACAAGATGCCTTGTACATATAAAAAACATCACTAGTGACGAACCTGAATATGGCATTGGGACCCATTTTAAAGAATTTCATAAAAATGAAAATGAACTAACAATTAAAGCAATTGAACATATACCACACATAGAAGGGGAATATAGACTGCCTCAATTAGGTAAAAGAGAGACCTACTGGATATATAAGTTAATAACCAGAAACCATATGGTCTGAACACAGATATAAACTTAGCAGTCTTCCTTTGAACATACAACACTATAAATAGGTGGTGGGGGGGGAGGGGGGAAACCCCTAGGTATATTCACAGAAAGAATTAACCAGTTTATTAGTAGTTACACTAGACACTCATTTTTTAGTGGGTCTCTGCCAAGCACAATACATCCCTCTTTTAAGCATTGTGACTAACATATTAGAGTGTAATTATTAAAATACTTATCACTACTTACTTTTTTTATATGAGGCATCATATACATTCCTAGTTATTATCTATAAATAATTTACAAAAAATGTTTCCTCATACAAAGGGATGGTCCCATACATATATATATATATATATTAAATAGCTTCACATTAAATCACTATATGTCCAATTGTAAAGATTATGAAATTATATTTATATAATGACACTCAGGGGTCTATTTAACAAGGGTCGAATGGCCCCTGTTCCCCTTGTTTCCGTGCGAGCCTTCAGGCTCACTGGAAACAGAAGTTAAGAAGCAGCGGTCTTAAGACAGCTGCTGCTAAACTCATATGCAGCCTCTGAGGAGGCGTATAGCAATCCGCCCGATTATATACGATCGGGCTGATTGAAACCCCTTGCTAGCGGCCGATTGGCTGCAAATCTGCAGGGGGCGGTATTGCACCAGCAGTTCACAAGAACTGCTGGTGCAATGATAAATGCCAACAGCGTATGCTGTCGGCATTTATCAAAGTGCGGCGGACATGGGTCGCTATAGCGGATCATGTCCGCTCACACATATATAAATAGACCCCATAGTGTCTACATAACACTTTTTTATTGTAACTCACATCAAAATAACCAAATAATACAAAAAATTAAGCTTCTTTTTTTTTTTTTTTTGCAGTATTAGAATACACATTCTAGCTATATATAGCCATTTTTTAAAAATAACCCACTCATCAATCAGGCAGGGTTATATCAATCAGTATCCTAGACCGGAATTTGTTAGGCTATTTAAGTGCCAATAGGATGGCACCCGATTACAAGCCTCTGACGAAGTGAGCTGATATGCTCACAAAACGCATAAGGCACGTGATGCACATTTTTGACGTCACTTTCGGATTTCCGACCACAGCGCTGGGCGCTACACACTAGCGGTTCCACACGGTAGCAGTTTAACTCTGTTGCCTTTGCACAACACAACATTTTTTCAAAAGTAAGTGCTTTTTACTTTTTATATTTCAACAGTCTAAAGCAATAACATTATCATGCCATAACTGTATAAATCGTTATAACACTTCACTAACTATAATCACATATTTTAGCCCATATTCTGCACTATTTTTTAGTAATATAGCCCACACTTTGCATAATTGGAGACATAGTGGATTCATATTTAAAAAAGTTTAAACATGATTACGGTATCATTTATACCATTATATACATATCATATATATTTTATATATATATATATATATATATATATATATATATATATATATATATATATATATATATATATATATATATATATATATATATATATATATATATATATTTATACATATTTTACCAAAATTAATTTATATATATATTTTTATATTTTAATGAGAAACATTTCATCCTATGTTTTTGCTTATAGTTACACATCATGTGCTTTTAAGAATTTATAAACCACGTGATTTTATCATAGACACACACAATATTTTAGCATTTTTTGCCCATTTTTGCAATTTGTATATTTAAAAAATATTTTTTTTTATTTTTAATACTAAAACACATATCAGCTCATAATAAACTGGAATAACCCTTCTATCTACCCTCTGTCCAATCATACTAAGTGGAACTATAGGGGGGGTCCTTCAACACCTATACAGTCTTTATTCAGACTGTCTGGTCACTCTTCTTCATTTGGGAGGAAAGATACACTGAGACAGGAATATCCAAAAAGTTCTACAACGTTGATCACCGGAACTTGTGATCCTACAGATGAGCAAATTTAGTGCCTCATTTGTTACTGTTTAAAAAACAGTTTTACTCATTTTGGATACATATATTTTTCTGTATTCTCATCTACACATGCAAATGAGGAACTTCTTTTGTAAGCGCTGTTAGAAACACCTCTTCTGCAAACACATATATATATACAGTATATATAACGTTGGATTAAATACTAACGGCTAGATTACGAGTTTTGCGCTAAGCTGAAAAAGCAGCGTTAACAGGTCCTAAAGCTGCTTTTTCACTACCGCTGGTATTACGAGTCTTGCAGGTTTAGGGGCACCGCACACTTTTTTGGACTTGCCGCAAACCGACTTACGTAAGTTCGTAAACCCTTTTTTTTATGGTATTACGAGTCTGTCCTGGGAGGCCAAAAAGTGTTAAAAATTACACTAACACTCATAAACTACCTATTAACCCCTAAACCGAGGCCCTCCCGCATCGCAAACACTATATTAAAATGTTTAACCCCTGATCTGCAGCTCCGGACATCGCCGCCACTATAATAAACATATTAACCCCTAAACCGCTGCACTCCCATCTCGAAAACACTAGTTAAATAATATTAACCCCAAATCTGCCACCCCTAACATCGCCGCCACCTACATTATACTTATTAACCACTAATCTTCTGCTCTGGACATCGCCACAACCTACATTATATTTATTAACCCCTAATCTGCTGCCCTCAATATCGTCACCACCTACCTACATTTATTAACCCCTTGTCTGCCGTCCCCAACGTCACCGCCACTATTCTAAATTTATTAACCTCTTAACTTAAGTCTAACCCTAACCCTAACCCCCCCTAAACTTAAATATAATTAAAAGACATCTAAATAAAACCTACTATTAATAACTAAATAATTCCTATTTAAAACTAAATACCTGTAAAATAAACCCTAAGCTAGCTACAAAATAACTAATAGTTACATTGTATCTAGCTTATGGTTTATTTTTATTTTACAGGCAAGTTTGTATTTATTTTAACTAGGTAGAATAGTTATTAAATAGTTATTAACTATTTAATAACTACCTAGCTAAAATAAATACAAAGTTACCTGTAAAATAAAACCTAACCTAAGTTACACTAACACACACTACAATTAAATAAATTACCTACATTAAATACAATTAAATAAATTAAATTAGCTAAATAAAATAAAACCCCTGCTAAATTACAGAAAATAAAAACCAAATTACAAGATATTTAAACTAATTACACCTAATCTAATAGTCCTATCAAAGTAAAAAAAGCCCCCAAAATAAAAAACCTCTAGCCTAAACTAAACTATCAATAGCCCTTAAAAGGGCCTTTTGTGGGGCATCAGCTCTTTTACCTGTAAAAAAAAATAATACAAACAACACCCCCAACAGTAAAGCCCAACACCCACACAACCAACCCCCCAAATAAAAACCTAACTAAAAAAATCTAAGCTCCCCATTGCCCTGAAAAGGGCATTTGGATGGGCATTGCCCTTAAAAGGGCATTTAGCTCTATTGCAGGCCCAAAGCCCTAACCTAAAAAATAAACCCACCCAATACACCCGTAAAAAAAATCCTAACACTAACTCCTGAAGATTAATTTACCGGGAGAAGTCTTCATTCAAGCGGCAACATGTCCTCAACGAAGCCAGCAGAAGTGGTCCTCCAGACGGGCAGAAGTGGTCATCCAGACAGGCAGAAGTCTTCATCCAGACGGCATCTTCTATCTTCATCCCTCCGTTTTGGAGCGGGTCCATCTTCAAGACATCCGACATGGAGCATCCTCTTCTTCCGACGGACTAACAACGAATGAAGGTACCTTTAAATTACGTCATCTAAGATGGCATGCCTTAGATTCCAATTGGCTGATAGAATTCTATCAGCCAATCAGAATTAAGGTAGAAAAAACCCTATTGGCTGATTGGATCAGCCAATAGGATTGAACTCGCATTCCATTGGCTGATTGGAACAGCCAATAGAATGCAAGCTCAATCCTATTGGCTGATTGGATCAGCCAATAGGATTGAAGTTCAATCATATTGGCTTATCCAAGCAGTCAATAGGATTTCTTCTACCTTAATTCCAATTGGCTGACAGAATTCTATCAGCCGATTCGAATCTAAGGGACGGCATCTTGGATGACGTCATTTAAAGGTACCTTCATTCATCGTTAGTCCGTAGGAAGAAGAGGATTCTTCATGTCGGATGTCTTGAAGATGGACCGGCCGCTCCACGCCGGAGGGATGAAGATAGAAGATGCCGTCTGGATGAAGACTTCTGCCTGTCTGGAGGACCACTTCTGCCTGTCTGGAGGACCAGTTCTTCCGGCTTCGTTGAGGACATCTTGCCGCTTGAATGAAGACTTCTCCCGGTAAATTAATCTTTGGGAGTTAGTGTTAGGATTTTTAAGGGTGTATTGGGTGGGTTTACTTTTTAGGTTAGGGCTTTTAATGGCAATGTCCATCCAAATGCCCTTTTCAGGGCAATGGGGAGCTTAGGTTTTTTTAGTTAGTCTTTTATTTGGGGGTTTGGTTGAGTGGGTGGTGGGTTTTACTGTTGAGGGGGGGGTTGTTTGTATTTTTTTTACAGGTAAAAGAGCTGATTTCTTTGGGGCAATACCCCACAAAAGGCCCTTTTAAGGGCTATTGTTAGTTTAGTTTAGGCTAGGTCTTTTTTTTATTTTGGGGGGGCATTTTTTATTTTGATAGGGCTCTTAGATTAGGTGTAATTAGTTTAAAGATCTGTAATTTGTTTTTTATTTTCTGTAATTTACTGTTTTTTTGTGTGATTTAGCTAATTTAATTTAATTTATTTAATTGTATTTAATGTAGGGAATTGATTTAATTGTAGTGTAGTGTTAGGTGTTAGTGTAACATAGGTTAGGTTTTATTTTACATGTAAATTTGTATTTATTTTAACTAGGTAGTTACTAAATAGTTAATAACTGTTTAGTAACTATTCTACCTTAAAATAAATACAAACTTGCCTGTAAAATAAAAATTAAACCTAAGATAGCTACAATGTAACTGTTAGTTATATTGTAGCTAGCTTAGGGTTTATTTTATAGGTAAGTATTTAGTTTTAAATAGGACTAATTTAGTTATTAATAGTAATTTTTATTTAGATTTGTTTAAATTATATTTGTTAGGGGGTGTTAGGGTTAGGGTTAGACTTAGATTTAGGGGTTAATACATTTAATATAGTGGCGGCGACGTTGTGGGCGGCAGATTTGGGGTTAATAAATGTAGGTAGGTTGCGGCGACATTGGGGATGGGAGATTAGGGGTTAATAAATATAATGTAGGTGTCGGCGACATTGGGGGCAGCATATTAGGGGTTAAAAAGTATAATGTAGGTGGCGGCGATGTCCGAGCAGCAGGTTAGGGGTTAATAAGTATAATGTAGGTGTCGGCGATGTCAGGGGCGGCAGATTAGGGGTTAATAAGTGTAAGATTAGGGGTGTTTAGACTCGGGGGTTCATGTTAGGGTGTTAGGTGTAAACATAAATTTAGTTTCCCCATAGGAATCAATGGGGCTGCGTTACTAAGTTAAATGCTGCTTTTTGGCAGGTGTTAGACTTTTTCTCAGCCGGCTCTCCCTATTGATGTCTACGGGGAAATTGTGCACGAGCACGTATAACCAGCTCACCGCTCACTTAAGCAGTGCTGGTATTGGAGTGAAGTGTGGAGCTCAATTTTGCTCTATGCTCACTTCTTGCCTTTTATCGCCGGGTTTGTAAAAACCTGTAATACCAGCGTTGTAGGGAAGTGAGCGGTGAGAAATAACTGCTCGTTAGCACCGCACCCCTGTTACCGCAAAACTTGTAGTCTAGGCGATAATGATTGCAACAGAAGGAGCTGCGTCCTCATGATTCTTCTAAATGTTTGGAATAAATGCAGCTGAAAATTTTGTGAAGGTGTGCTGACCCTTTATTTATTGTATATTTATCTATCTATCTATCTATCTATCTATCTATCTATCTATCTATCTATATATATATATATATATACACACACTGTTTATATACTGTATATATATACAGTATACAGTATATATATAAATGTAAAAATAAAAATAAAAATGTCTTCTATCTGAAAAACATTGCTTAGGCTGAGCTACCATTGATGCTGTGGCACCAGGGCACGAGTTCTGGGAGTGGGCATAGCAGCCAGTCTATACATAGGCATGTGCAGAATCTGTACAATCATAATGCAGGGGAGCCTTTTATTAGAGCAGGTTACAGGTCTATCTATCCTCAAAATTATTATATAGATAAGCAGGTATATTATTATTTATATTATTACTGTTGATAAAACACCAATGAAGCAAAGTGGTGCACTAAAAAGTTCTAAAAACTTTTTTTTTCTGCAGAATAAAAAGACAAAATTACACTTTTGACAATTCACACATTAATGTACAATTTAAATAAGAAAAAATAAGATAGAAAACTATCTCCTGTCCGCTCGCACTATGATAAATCTACCCCTTAGAGGGAACACTAGATACAATGCAGACAGAAAGTCTAAACTAGACATGTGCGGTTCGTTTCGGATTAATTCGGAAATTCGGTAAATTCTGTAAATTCGGAGATTCGGATCGATTCGGATTTCCGAATTAAAATACTTCCGAATCTACTGAATGAATCCGAAATAGCTGCCGTATTTCCGAATAAATCCGAATTAGCTCGTTAAAATTCGGCATTTCCCCATAGGAAACAATGGGAGTTTCGGCTGAAAAAAAACTAACACCGCAGCCCCATTGTTTCCTATGGGGAAACACTAAGTATGCACCTAACACCCTAACATGTACCCCGAGTCTCTAAACACCCCTAATCTAACACTTATTAACCCCTAATCTGCCGCCCCCGCTATCGCTGACACCTGCATTATTTTATTAACCCCTAATCTGCCGACCGAATATCGCCGCCACCTACATTATAGCTATTAACCCCTAATCTGCTGTCCCTAACACCGCCGACCCCTACATTATAGTTATTAACCCCTAATCTGCCCCCCCAACGTCGCCGCAATCTAACTACAAGTATTAACCCCTAATCTGCCGACCCGATATCGCCGCCACCTACATTATAACTATTAACCCCTAATCTGCTGTCCCTAACACCGCCGACCCCTACATTATAGTTATTAACCCCTAATCTGCCTCCCCCAACGTCGCCGCAATCTAACTACAAGTATTAACCCCTAATCTGCCGACCGAATATCGCCGCCGCCTACATTATAGCTATTAACCCCTAATCTGCTGTCCCTAACACCGCCGACCCCTACATTATAGTTATTAACCCCTAATCTGCCCCCCCCAACGTCGCCGCAATCTAACTACAAGTATTAACCCCTAATCTGCCGACCCGATATCGCCACCGCCTACATTATAGCTATTAACCAATAATCTGCTGTCCCTAACACCGCTGACCCCTACATTATAGTTATTAACCCCTAATCTGCCCCCCCCAACGTCTCCAAAATCTAACTACAAGTATTAACCCCTAATCTGCCGACCGCAAATCGCCGCAACTATAATAAATGTATTAACCCCTAAACCGCCGCACTCCCGCCTCGCAAACACTATAATACATTTTATTAACCCCTAATCTGCCCTCCCTAACATCGCCGCCACCTACCTACAATTATTAACCCCTAATCTCCCGCCCCCAACGTCGCCGCTACTATAATAAGGTTATTAACCCCTAAACCTAAGTCTAACCCTAACACTAACACCCCCTAACTTAAATATTATTTAAATAAAACGAAATAAATTTACTATAGTTAAATAAATGAATCCTATTTAAAACTAAAGACTTACCTGTAAAATAAACCCTAAAATAGCTGCAATATAACTAATAGTTACATTGTAGCTATTTTAGGATTTATTTTTATTTTACAGGCAACTTTGTATTTATTTTAACTAGGTACAATAGTTATTAAATAGTTAATAACTATTTAATAACTACCTAGCTAAAATAAATACAAATTTACCTGTAAAATAAATCCTAACCTAAGTTACAATTACACCTAACACTACACTATCATTTAATTAATTAAATAAATGACTCATATTTAAAACTAAATACTTACCTGTAAAATAAACCCTAATATAGCTGCAATATAACTAATAGTTACATTGTAGCTATTTTAGCATTTATATTTATTTTACAGGCAACTTTGTATTTATTTTAACTAGGTACAATAGCTATTAAATAGTTATTGACTAATTAATAGCTACCTAGTTAAAATAATTACAAAATTACCTGTAAAATAAATCCTAACCTAAGTTACAATAAAACCTAACACTACACTATCATTAAATAAATTAACTACAAGTACCTACAATTATCTACAATTAAATAAACTAAAGTACAAAACCCCCCCACTAAATTACAAAAAATAAAAAACCACTAAATTACAAAAAATAAAAAAATATTACAAGAATTTTAAACTAATTACACCTAATCTAAGCCCCCTAATAAAATAACAAAGCCCCCCAAAATAAAAAAAAATGCCCTACCCTATACTAAATTACAAAAGTTAACAGCTCTATTACCTTACCAGCCCTGAACAGGGCCCTTTGCGGGGCATGCCCCAAAGAAAACAGCTCTTTTGCCTGTAAAAAAAAAACACAATCCCCCCCCCCCACATTACAACCCACCACCCACATACCCCTACTCTAACCCAAACCCCCCTTAAATAAACCTAACACTACCCCCCTGAAGATCTCCCTACCTTGAGTCGTGTTCACCCAGCCGGGCCGAAGTCTTCATCCGATGGGGCAGAAGAGGACATCCAGACCGGCAGAAGTCTTCATCCAAGCGGGGCAAGAAGAGGTCTTCCATCCATCATACAAGTACAAAAATACAAACAAACACTAAATTAACAAAAATAATAAAATATTACAATAATTTTAAACTAATTACACCTAATCTAAGCCCCCTACTAGCTATTAATATAGCTTCAATATAACTAATAGTTACATTGTAGCTATTTTAGGATTTATATGTATTTTACAGGCAACTTTGTATTTATTTTAACTAGGTACAATAGTTATTAAATAGTTAATAACTATTTAATAACTACCTAGCTAAAATAAATACAAATTTACCTGTAAAATAAATCATAACCTAAGTTACAATTACACCTAACACTACACTATCATTAAATTAACTAAATAAATGAATCCTATATAAAACTAAAGACTTACCTGTAAAATAAACCCTAATATAGCTGCAATATAACTAATAGTTACATTGTAGCTATTTTAGCATTTATATTTATTGTACAGGCAACTTTGTATTCATTTTAACTAGGTTCAATAGCTATTAAATAGATATTGACTATTTAATAGCTACCTAGTTAAAATAATTACAAAATTACCTGTAAAATAAATCCTAACCTAAGTTACAATTAAACCTAACACTACACTATCATTAAATAAATTAACTACAAGTACCTACAATTAAATACAATTAAAAAAACTAAACTAAAGTACAAAACCCCCCCCACTAAATTACAAAAAAATAAAAAAATATTACAAGAATTTTAAACTAATTACACCTAATCTAAGCCCCCTAATAAAATAACAAAGCCCCCCAAAATAAAAAAAATGCCCTAACCTATACTAAATTACAAAAGTTAACAGCTCTATTACCTTACCAGCCCTGAACAGGGCCCTTTGCGGGGCATGCCCCAAAGAAAACAGCTCTTTTGCCTGTAAAAAAAAAACACAACCCCCCCCCCACATTACAACCCACCACCCACATACCCCTACTCTAACCCAAACCCCCCTTAAATAAACCTAACACTACCCCCCTGAAGATCTCCCTACCTTGAGTCGTGTTCACCCAGCCGGGCCGAAGTCTTCATCCGATGGGGCAGAAGAGGACATCCAGACCGGCAGAAGTCTTCATCCAAGCGGGGCAAGAAGAGGTCTTCCATCCATCAGAAAAGTACAAAAAAACAAACAAACACTAAATTAGCAAAAATAATAAAATATTACAATAATTTTAAACTAATTACACCTAATCTAAGCCCCCTACTAGCTATTAATATAGCTACAATATAACTAATAGTTACATTGTAGCTATTTTAGGATTTATATTTATTTTACAGGCAACTTTGTATTTATTTTAACTAGGTACAATAGCTATTAAATAGTTAATAACTATTTAATAACTACCTAGCTAAAATAAATACAAATTTACCTGTAAAATAAACCCTAACCTAAGTTACAATTACACCTAACACTACACTGTCATTAAATTAACTAAATAAATTAATCCTATATAAAACTAAATACTTACCTGTAAAATAAACCCTAATATAGCTACAATATAACTAATAGTTACATTGTAGCTATTTTAGCATTTATATTTATTTTACAGGCAACTTTGTATTTATTTTAACTAGGTACAATAGCTATTAAATAGATATTTACTGTTTAATAGCTACCTAGTTAAAATAATTACAAAATTACCTGTAAAATAAATCCTAACCTAAGTTACTATTAAACCTAACACTACACTATCATTAAATAAATTAACTACAAGTACCTACAATTAAATACAATTAAAAAAACTAAACTAAAGTACAACCCCCCCCCCTCTAAATTACAAAAAATAAAAAAATATTACAAGAATTTTAAACTAATTACACCTAATCTAAGCCCCCTAATAAAATAACAAAGCCCCCCAAAATAAAAAAATGCCCTACCCTATACTAAATTACAAAAGTAATCAGCTCTATTACCTTACCAGCCCTTAAAAGGGCCTTTTGCGGGGGCATGCCCCAAAGAAAACAGCTCTTTTGCCTGTAAAAAAAAACACAATACCCCCCCCCACATTACAACCCACCACCCACATACCCCTACTCTAACCCAAACCCCCCTTAAATAAACCTAACACTACCCCCCTGAAGATCTCTCTACCGTGTCTTCACCCAGCGGGCCGAAGTCTTCATCCGATCGGGCAGAAGAGGACATCCAGACCGGCAGAAGTCTTCATCCAAGCGGGGCAAGAAGAGGTCTTCCATCCATCAGAAGTCTTGATCCAGGCGGCATCTTCTCTGTTCATCCATCGGGAGCGGAGCGGCAGCATCCTGAAGACATCCCACGCAGAGCATCCTCTTCTTTCTTGATCCGACGACTAGGTGACTGTACCTTTAAGTGACGTCATCCAAGATGGCGTCCCTTGAATTCCGATTGGCTGATAGGATTCTATCAGCCGATCGGAATTAAGGTAGGAAAAATCTGATTGGCTGATTCAATCAGCCAATCAGATTCAAGTTCAATCCGATTGGCTGATGGAATCAGCCAATCAGATTGACCTCACATTTTATTGGCTGTTCCGATCAGCCAATAGAATGCGAGCTCAATCTGATTGGCTGATTGGATCAGCCAATCGGATTGAACTTGAATCTGATTGGCTGATTGAATCAGCCAATCAGATTTTTCCTACCTTAATTCCGATTGGCTGATAGAATCCTATCAGCCAATCGGAATTGAAGGGACGCCATCTTGGATGACGTCACTTAAAGGTACAGTCACCTAGTCGTCGGATCAAGAAAGAAGAGGATGCTCTGCGTGGGATGTCTTCAGGATGCTGCCGCTCCGCTCCGGATGGATGAACAGAGAAGATGCCGCCTGGATCAAGACTTCTGATGGATGGAAGACCTCTTCTTGCCCCGCTTGGATGAAGACTTCTGCCGGTCTGGATGTCCTCTTCTGCCCGATCGGATGAAGACTTCGGCCCGCTGGGTGAAGACACGGTAGAGAGATCTTCAGGGGGGTAGTGTTAGGTTTATTTAAGGGGGGTTTGGGTTAGAGTAGGGGTATGTGGGTGGTGGGTTGTAATGTGGGGGGGGGTATTGTGTTTTTTTTTACAGGCAAAAGAGCTGTTTTCTTTGGGGCATGCCCCGCAAAAGGCCCTGTTCAGGGCTGGCAAGGTAATAGAGCTGATTACTTTTGTAATTTAGTATAGGGTAGGGCATTTTTTTATTTTGGGGGGCTTTGTTATTTTATTAGGGGGCTTAGATTAGGTGTAATTAGTTTAAAATTCTTGTAATTTTTTTTATTTTTTGTAATTTAGTGTTTGTTTTTTTTGTACTTTAGTTTAGTTTATTTCATTGTATTTAATTGTAGGTACTTGTAGTTAATTTATTTAATGATAGTGTAGTGTTAGGTTTAATAGTAACTTAGGTTAGGATTTATTTTACAGGTAATTTTGTAATTATTTTAACTAGGTAGCTATTAAACAGTAAATATCTATTTAATAGCTATTGTACCTAGTTAAAATAAATACAAAGTTGCCTGTAAAATAAATATAAATGCTAAAATAGCTACAATGTAACTATTAGTTATATTGTAGCTATATTAGGGTTTATTTTACAGGTAAGTATTTAGTTTTATATAGGATTAATTTATTTAGTTAATTTAATGACAGTGTAGTGTTAGGTGTAATTGTAACTTAGGTTAGGGTTTATTTTACAGGTAAATTTGTATTTATTTTAGCTAGGTAGTTATTAAATAGTTATTAACTATTTAATAGCTATTGTACCTAGTTAAAATAAATACAAAGTTGCCTGTAAAATAAATATAAATCCTAAAATAGCTACAATGTAACTATTAGTTATATTGTAGCTATATTAATAGCTCGTAGGATGCTTAGATTAGGTGTAATTAGTTTAAAATTATTGTAATATTTTATTATTCTTGCTAATTTAGTGTTTGTTTGTTTTTTTGTACTTTTCTGATGGATGGAAGACCTCTTCTTGCCCCGCTTGGATGAAGACTTCTGCCGGTCTGGATGTCCTCTTCTGCCCCATCGGATGAAGACTTCGGCCCGGCTGGGTGAACACGACTCAAGGTAGGGAGATCTTCAGGGGGGTAGTGTTAGGTTTATTTAAGGGGGGTTTGGGTTAGAGTAGGGGTATGTGGGTGGTGGGTTGTAATGTGGGGGGGGGTATTGTGTTTTTTTTTACAGGCAAAAGAGCTGTTTTCTTTGGGACATGCCCCGCAAAAGGCCCTGTTCAGGGCTGGTAAGGTAATAGAGCTGATTACTTTTGTAATTTAGTATAGGGTAGGGCATTTTTTTATTTTGGGGGGTGTTACGGTTACCCTTAGTCTCGCTGAGAGATGGACCGCTTAGTAGCCTGGATCCCTATTGCTAAAGAGGGGAGAAGCTGCTTTCCATAGTATTCTATATGAGTCTCGCAAATATAGAATAATCTCCCTTAGCTGCAGTACAGCTAGGATACCCTTCTGCCCACAAAAACGAGTCAACGCTGCGATTGAGGGTCAAACAAGAACTCAGGACTGGGATGCCCAGCCTGCTTTTTATTAAGGTTACATGCACACAGGGCACTCCCAGGGGGAGAGGGGGGGGAAGCACAAAATCCCCCATCACACATTTAGATAGAGAGCACTGTCTTTTGACAGGCCACAATAGGATTACAGTACTTAAGATAACAAGTTTACAAGTTCATCTTATCAATTAGCAGTCTGGCTCCAGAGGTGATTAGACAATGGGATTTGTTATCACTAAACTTAGAGCTGAAGCCAGCAAACGTGTATTTAGGCAATAGTTTCTAAAAGCTGAAAAAAAAGAGTTAACTCTTTATGAAATGATACTTGTTACGGTTTTCTTGGAGCCCTTCTTAGGCGCTGGCTTGCTGGTTCAGGCATTGCTGCTGGGAAATAAGCTCTTCACAACAAAATAACTAATGCTTCTGTAACAGTGCTCCCTTTCTGTGGAACACTCTGGCAGACACGGTCTGACCCCTTTTCGGGGCAGACTAAGGCTGTCCAGACCGCTGGTTATGCGGGGCTGAGGTCGGTTTGTCTGGACAACCCGTCGGCGTTGCCATTCTGTTTCCCAGGTCTGTAAGTAATGGTGAAATTGAAGGGTTGCAACGATAAGCTCCAACGTAATAGCCTGCCGTTATCTCCAGAGACCCGGTTCAGCCACACCAACGGGTTATGGTCGGTGACCAGAGTGAACTCCTGACCATATAAATAGGGAGTCAATTTCTTTAATGCCCACACCAAAGCCAAACACTCCTTTTCGACCGCTGCATAGCTGACTTCGCGGGGCAGGAGCTTCCGGCTGATGTAGGCAACTGGATGCTCCCCTCCATCTTCGCCTACTTGGCTGAGGACGGCTCCCAGCCCGAACATGGAAGCATCTGTATGGACGATAAAACGTTTGTTAAGGGCTGGGGCCGCCAAGACAGGAGCGTTAATTAGAGCATTTTTGAGAGCCTGGAAAGCCGTTTCACAGTGGGGAGACCACAGGACCTGTCGAGGTAAGTTCTTCTTGGTCAAGTCAGTCAGGGGTTTGGCAAGTGTGCTGTAGTCTGGTACGAACCGTCTATAGTACCCTGCCGTGCCCAGGAAGGCTAGGACCTGAGTCTTAGTGATGGGGGTGGGCCAATTGGCGACAGCTTCTATTTTGGCCGGCTCTGGTCGCTGCTTTCCACACCCCACCCGGTGACCCAGGTACTGTACCTCGGCCATCCCAAAGTGGCATTTTTCTGGCTTCAGAGTCAGGCCAGCAGCCCGGATCTGATCCAGAACCATTCCCACATGAGCTAAGTGGTCCTCCCAGGACTCACTGTGGATCGCTATGTCGTCCAGGTAGGCGCAAGCAAAACTCTGGAAGCCATCCAGGAGCCTATCCACCAAGCGCTGGAATGTAGCTGGGGCATTCTTCATCCCAAACGGCATTACCCTAAACTGATATAAGCCGAATGGGGTGACGAATGCCGACTTGGGGATAGCCTCCGGGGCCAGGGGAATCTGCCAGTAACCTTTGCAGAGGTCAATAGTGGTCAGGTAATTTCCCCTGGCTATACGATCGAGTAGCTCGTCTACCCTGGGCATAGGGTAAGCGTCCGTCACAGTATTTTCATTGAGCCTCCGATAGTCTACGCAGAACCGGGTGGTCCCATCTTTCTTGGGCACCAAGACAACTGGGGAGGCCCAGGGACTATCGGAGGGCTCAATTACCCTGAGCTGGAGCATCTCATCGATCTCCTTCTTCATTCCTGTCCTAACTGCTTCGGGGATTCGGTACGGAGCCTGGCGCAAGGGAGCTTGTCCCGGAGTATCTACCTGGTGGGTGGTTAAAGTAGTGTACCCTGGCTTCGGGGAGAAGGTGAGGTGTTTGGACTGGAGGAGTTGGTTGAGCTGCTCCCTTTCAGTGGGGCTAAGTCGGTCCCCTATCTGAACCTGCGCCACTATACCTGTGGGGAGGCTCTTTTCTAATAGGTCTGGAATGGGTAAACTGTCGGGGTCTTCCTGAGGGGAACAACATACGGCCGTCACATTCTCTGGTCGCTCAAAATATTCCTTGAGCATGTTTACATGGAATGTCTTTCTAAGATTGTTGTCGTGGCAGCTAGCTATCACATAAGTGGTGTCTCCCCTTTTCTCTACGATCTGGTAGGGACCCTGCCAGGACGCCTGCAATTTGTCTGTCTTCACCGGCTTAAGTACTAACACCTTTTGTCCTATGGTGAAGATTCTCTTTCGGGCCCCCCGATCGTACCATACTTTCTGTCTTCTCTGGGCCAACTGGAGATTAGCCCGCACGGATTTGGCTAATTGCTCCATTCGGTCCCTGAGTTCCAGCACGTATGGCACAATGGGGACACCATCAGCCTCCATCTCTCCCTCCCAGTGCTCCCGGATCAGGTTTAGGGGTCCCCGTACCTTTCTTCCGTAGAGCAACTCGAAGGGAGAGAACCCTGTCGTTTCCTGGGGCACCTCCCGATAAGCAAATAGGAGGTGCGGCAGGAAGCGTTCCCAGTCTCGGTATTCCTGAGTGAACGTCTTG
This sequence comes from Bombina bombina, assembly GCF_027579735.1. Taxonomy (NCBI): domain Eukaryota; kingdom Metazoa; phylum Chordata; class Amphibia; order Anura; family Bombinatoridae; genus Bombina; species Bombina bombina. The sequence goes on from NC_069503.1 coordinate 533,600,779, forward strand.
AGCATTTGCTTGAGGGTCCCATTGAACCTCTCACACAGCCCGTTCGTCTGGGGGTGGTATGGGGAGCTCAGGAGGGACTTAATTTTGCAAACCTGCCAGAGTTGTTGGGTCAATTCAGCCGTAAATTGGGTGCCTCGGTCGGATAGGATTTCTTTTGGAAATCCTACCCGGGAGAACACCTGTACTAGTGCATTCGCTACCGTATCCGCTTGTATGTTGGATAGGGCGACAGTTACAGCGTACCGTCGCAACAGTGTCTCCTTAACTAGCTCATACTGTGTCACTTCCTCAGCACCCAGAGTACGAAAGGCTTCCAGGGCTCGCCCAGATAGTTTCCCAGACAATATCGTGGGCCACTCTCTGTTGGGAATCTGGTGCAGGGCACATTGCCTTTCGAAGTCCGCCAAATATTCATCAATCCCTGTCTCGCTCTCTAGGAAGGGTCGAAATGCCGCATAGGGTATCTTGGGCATCTCAGCATTTTCGACAGGGATGATTACCTGCGGGGCTTCAGCATTGCGATGTGCGTTCGCTAGGTTGAGTTCGTGGGCTCGAGTCTCTCGTATATCCTCGTCCGCCTCCGCCATCAACTGCTGTACCAATTCCATGGAGGGGTTCGGCCCGTATAATGAGAGCCTTTCCCGAACAATCCTGGTTTTTTCGTCACTAATCGTGGTCGGTGTTTCCGCCATTGTGAAGCTCTGATCCAGTTCGGTCAATTCTGCGATCAGCTCTCTCCTCGGCCGGTTGCTGGCGTACCCCCCTCTGCTTTCAAGTAAATCCTTTAGGGTTGTACGTTTCAATTTTTCGTAAGCGCTCTCCATCCGTTCTGTACCTCTCCTAGGAAATCCAGGAAAATCCCGCCGCTGCCGCCAAATGTTACGGTTACCCTTAGTCTCGCTGAGAGATGGACCGCTTAGTAGCCTGGATCCCTATTGCTAAAGAGGGGAGAAGCTGCTTTCCATAGTATTCTATATGAGTCTCGCAAATATAGAATAATCTCCCTTAGCTGCAGTACAGCTAGGATACCCTTCTGCCCACAAAAACGAGTCAACGCTGCGATTGAGGGTCAAACAAGAACTCAGGACTGGGATGCCCAGCCTGCTTTTTATTAAGGTTACATGCACACAGGGCACTCCCAGGGGGAGAGGGGGGGGAAGCACAAAATTCCCCATCACACATTTAGATAGAGAGCACTGTCTTTTGACAGGCCACAATAGGATTACAGTACTTAAGATAACAAGTTTACAAGTTCATCTTATCAATTAGCAGTCTGGCTCCAGAGGTGATTAGACAATGGGATTTGTTATCACTAAACTTAGAGCTGAAGCCAGCAAACGTGTATTTAGGCAATAGTTTCTAAAAGCTGAAAAAAAAGAGTTAACTCTTTATGAAATGATACTTGTTACGGTTTTCTTGGAGCCCTTCTTAGGCGCTGGCTTGCTGGTTCAGGCATTGCTGCTGGGAAATAAGCTCTTCACAACAAAATAACTAATGCTTCTGTAACAGGGGGCTTTGTTATTTTATTAGGGGGCTTAGATTAGGCGTAATTAGTTTAAAATTCTTGTAATTTTTTTTATTTTTTGTAATTTAGTGTTTGTTTTTTTTGTACTTTAGTTTAGTTTATTTCATTGTATTTAATTGTAGGTACTTGTAGTTAATTTATTTAATGATAGTGTAGTGTTAGGTTTAATAGTAACTTAGGTTAGGATTTATTTTACAGGTAATTTTGTAATTATTTTAACTAGGTAGCTATTAAATAGTCAATATCTATTTAATAGCTATTGAACCTAGTTAAAATAAATACAAAGTTGCCTGTACAATAAATATAAATGCTAAAATAGCTACAATGTAACTATTAGTTATATTGCAGCTATATTAGGGTTTATTTTATAGGTAAGTCTTTAGTTTTATATAGGATTCATTTATTTAGTTAATTTAATGATAGTGTAGTGTTAGGTGTAATTGTAACTTAGGTTATGATTTATTTTACAGGTAAATTTGTATTTATTTTAGCTAGGTAGTTATTAAATAGTTATTAACTATTTAATAGCTATTGTACCTAGTTAAAATAAATACAAAGTTGCCTGTAAAATAAATATATATCCTAAAATAGCTACAATGTAACTATTAGTTATATTGAAGCTATATTAATAGCTAGTCGGGGGATTAGATTAGGTGTAATTAGTTTAAAATTATTGTAATATTTTATTATTTTTGGTAATTTAGTGTTTGTTTGTATTTTGGTACTTGTATGATGGATGGAAGACCTCTTCTTGCCCCGCTTGGATGAAGACTTCTGCCGGTCTGGATGTCCTCTTCTGCCCCATCGGATGAAGACTTCGGCCCGGCTGGGTGAACACGACTCAAGGTAGGGAGATCTTCAGGGGGGTAGTGTTAGGTTTATTTAAGGGGGGTTTGGGTTAGAGTAGGGGTATGTGGGTGGTGGGTTGTAATGTGGGGGGGGGGATTGTGTTTTTTTTTTACAGGCAAAAGAGCTGTTTTCTTTGGGGCATGCCCCGCAAAGGGCCCTGTTCAGGGCTGGTAAGGTAATAGAGCTGTTAACTTTTGTAATTTAGTATAGGGTAGGGCATTTTTTTTATTTTGGGGGGCTTTGTTATTTTATTAGGGGGCTTAGATTAGGTGTAATTAGTTTAAAATTCTTGTAATATTTTTTTATTTTTTGTAATTTAGTGTTTGTTTTTTTTTGTAATTTAGTGGGGGGTTTTTGTACTTTAGTTTATTTAATTGTAGATAATTGTAGGTACTTGTAGTTAATTTATTTAATGACAGTGTAGTGTTAGGTTTAATTGTAACTTAGGTTAGGATTTATTTTACAGGTAATTTTGTAATTATTTTAACTAGGTAGCTATTAATTAGTCAATAACTATTTAATAGCTTTTGTACCTAGTTAAAATAAATACAAAGTTGCCTGTAAAATAAATATAAATGCTAAAATAGCTACAATGTAACTATTAGTTATATTGCAGCTATATTAGGGTTTATTTTACAGGTAAGTATTTTGTTTTAAATATGATTCATTTATTTAGTTAATTTAATGATAGTGTAGTGTTAGGTGTAATTGTAACTTAGGTTAGGATTTATTTTACAGGTAAATTTGTATTTATTTTAGCTAGGTAGTTATTAAATAGTTATTAACTATTTAATAACTATTGTACCTAGTTAAAATAAATACAAAGTTGCCTGTAAAATAAAAATAAATCCTAAAATAGCTACAATGTAACTATTAGTTATATTGTAGCTATATTAGGGTTTATTTTACAGGTAAGTCTTTAGTTTTAAATAGGATTCATTTATTTAACTATAGTAAACTTATTTCGTTTTATTTAAATAATATTTAAGTTAGGGGGTGTTAGTGTTAGGGTTAGACTTAGGTTTAGGGGTTAATAACCTTATTATAGTAGCGGTGACGTTGGGGGCGGGAGATTAGGGGTTAATAATTGTAGGTAGGTGGCGGCGATGTTAGGGAGGGCAGATTAGGGGTTAATAAAATGTATTATAGTGTTTGCGAGGCGGGAGTGCGGCGGTTTAGGGGTTAATACATTTATTATAGTGGCGGCGATTTGCGGTCGGCAGATTAGGGGTTAATACTTGTAGTTAGATTGTGGCGACGTTGGGGGGAGGCAGATTAGGGGTTAATAACTATAATGTAGGGGTCGGCGGTGTTAGGGACACCAGATTAGGGGTTAATAGCTATAATGTAGGCGGCGGCGATATCGGGTCGGCAGATTAGGGGTTAATACTTGTAGTTAGATTGCAGCGACGTTGGGGGTGGCAGATTAAGGGTTAATAACTATAATGTAGGGGTCGGCGGTGTTAGGGACAGCAGATTAGGGGTTAATAGCTATAATGTAGGCGGCGGCGATATCGGGTCGGCAGATTAGGGGTTAATACTTGTAGTTAGATTGCGGCGACGTTGGGGGGGGCAGATTAGGGGTTAATAACTATAATGTAGGGGTCGGCGGTGTTAGGGACAGCAGATTAGGGGTTAATAGCTATAATGTAGGCGGCTATATCGGGTCGGCAGATTAGCAGTTAATACTTGTAGTTAGATTGCGGCGACGTTGGGGGGCAGATTAGGGGTTAATAACTATAATGTAGGGGTCGGCGGTGTTAGGGACAGCAGATTAGGGGTTAATAGTTATAATGTAGGTGGCGGCGATATCGGGTCGGCAGATTAGGGGTTAATACTTGTAGTTAGATTGCGGCGACGTTGGGGGGGGCAGATTAGGGGTTAATAACTATAATGTAGGGGTCGGCGGTGTTAGGGACAGCAGATTAGGGGTTAATAGCTATAATGTAGGTTGCGGCGATATCCGATCGGCAGATTAGGGGTTAAATAATGTTATTATAGGGTTTGCGATGTGGGGGGGCCTCGGTTTAGTGGTTCATAGGTAGTTTATGGGTGTTAGTGACTTAGTGTACTAAATGGGTGTTAGTGTACTAAAAACATACCGAATTTCGGAACGGAATAGAACCGAATTCAGCCGAATCCGAATAAATCCGAAATGAATTTATTCGGATCCGAATAAATCCGAAACGAATTTATTCAAATTTTGCCGAATCCGATTCGATCCGAAACGAAATTCGAAAAGTCCGAATCGATCCGAACCGAAAACGAACCAAATTTTTTAGCCGTGCACATGTCTAGTCTAAACAATGTGCATTTCTGTGCAAATTAATTTACATGTGCAAAAATGTCTTAAAGGAACAGTAATCACTTCGGACTGTAGTATAAAATGATTGTGCATAGTAAAACAACATTGCCATAGTTATTAATTTTGTCCCTTTATCTGTAATTTTATTCTAAATTTTGTGGCGTTTCCCATTCTGAAAACTGAAAGAAATCATGGCAGCTTTACAAGCCTAATCATGCAACATACCTGTCCCTAACTTTAAGTTTGTTATCTTATCTTTTCTTCTGTAACCAAACAAGAGATTTTGGTAACCAAATGACAGTGGTAAGCCCTGCTGTTTTCAAACTCAAGTCCAGATGGGTGAAAAGTAAAAAAAACCTCAAAAATATATACTGTATATTCTCAAGTCCAGATTGTTTCTGAAATAAGGAAAATGGTTGTTGGAGTTTAACCATTGAATTACAATTGCAAAAATCAAAGTGCTAATCTGTTCTAATAAAGTTCAAACTCTGCTGATATGTTTTCTATAGGAGGACTCCAGAAAATATTGTAATTACAAGGTGTGTACTGTCTATCACACAGTTAACACAGCGGTTACTCGCCAGAGCGCATTAAGGTAAATATTGTAGCTACAGGTAAACTTTTCACCTGTAGCTTTGAAACATTTACATTTATTTAATGAAAATGACATTTAAATGTTTTACTAAAATTCAGCCTTAATTTCATTTTAAACTAAATGAATATCGAATAGTGCAGCCACCAAACATTTGGAGGCAAAGAAAATTTAATCTGAAACAAAAATGTATTTTCTGCACATCTCAAGAAATAAGATACATATACAATATGTATACAGATTTATGTACTTACATGTCTATGTGCATAAATAGATACAGGAGTAATATGATTTGTTTGAAAATTATTTCTAATTCAGATCTAAAAAAAAATTAAGTTCATTTTTTCTAAAGTCATAAAACCATAGGCATCCTGAAGTCTACTCTTCTACACCAACTAAAGCATTTGAGTGGGAAGAAACATATCATTCTTACAATTTACCAATTCACTGTAATACAACAATGTAGTAAAGCAGTTGTGTATGTTTAATGTGTAGGAAAAATCATCAATCAGCTAAAAATATCACTTAGATACAAATATATTTTATTTTCATCTCTTAGAAAAAATCACAAGTGAGTCTCTTACTAACAGCACATTATTGGGAGAATTCTATCTAAAGACATTTAATTTATCCGATAACAACCAACTTGTGGTTTTCATTGGTGTTTTGCTTATGTATTTATTGGCTGTACTTGGAAATGTTACTATTGTCACACTTGTGTCCCTGGTGCCCCAGCTGCACACACCAATGTATTTATTCTTGTGCAGCCTATCAGTCCAGGACATTATATATATATCTGCTTTTTTGCCAAAGCTGTTGGCCATCACTATCACAGGTGACACCAGCATTACGTTCTCAGGCTGCATAACACAGATATTCCTGTTTGGATTCTGCATTGATACAGAATTTTTCCTGCTGACCTCCATGGCTTATGACCGCTATGTAGCCATTTGTGTCCCACTGCATTATCCTCTTATCATAAGTAAAAAGGTGTGTGCTCTGTTCATCACTGTTTCTTGGTTTGGTGGCTTTCTGAATGCATCTGTTTTCTCTTTCATGGTGTCTCATTTAACCTTCTGTAATAAACAACAAATCAACAATTTCTTTTGTGATATAATTATATTCCTGAAGCTCTCTTGTAGTGATATCACATATATTATTAATTTGTTTGTACCAGTGGAAACCACAGTATTGGGTTTCTTTCCATTTACCCTTATAATGATTTCCTATATCTGTATCATATCTACCATCCTAAAGATCCGATCATCATCTGGAAGACTCAAGACGTTCTCCAGCTGTTCCTCCCATCTTACAGTTGTTGTACTGTTTTACGGAACTTGTATTAGCTTGAACGTGAAACCGAAGTCAGAAAATTCCCTGGAAATAGATAAATTGTTCTCCTTGATTTACATTGGTGTGGTTCCCATGGTAAATCCGCTGGTTTATAGCTTGAGAAATAAAGAGGTTTTGGAGTCCATTAAAAGAATTTTAATTAAATAAATACTAAACATTATCATGTGCTATTATACAGGTAAGATGACATTTATCTCTATGCTTAAATGTGTTTCTTTTATAATAATTGTAATGCACTTCCTATGTATAATATACATATGCAGTACATACATATATATCTCATTTAACTGTAATGGCATCTCATATAAAAACTTTAGCAAAAGAATTTATATTAGTACTAGTAATCATCATCATTTAGATAAATGCATAGTAATATATTTGATTTTTTTTTAGTAATACCTTTTAAAAATATAGTTATAGATGATGATATACATCTATAGATGATAGCTATTTTAGTTTAATAATAGATAGACGTTGCTATGTCTGTACTGCTGCCCATGAAGTAAAGTATTTCTGGATTTCAATCATTTGAGTGTCTGCCCATTTTTCCTATATATATATATATATATATATATATATATATATATATATATATATATATATATATATATATATATATATATATATATATATATATATATATATATATATATATATATATATATAAATAACAAGTGATCAAACCAAGCCTTTTATTGCTCTATGTGACCCTCCTCCCATTATTCAGCCAATCCTAGCTGTCCTAGGGCCCGATCCGATATGCAGCATCGCCCGCAAAAGCCGGCGATGCCAAATTTTGTGCTGGTTTGGTATCACATATACGGCGTAACATAGAAGTTACGCGCGTATATTTCTGCCTTCGTCTGTAATTTTTTTACCCATAGACTGGCATACAAAATACGCGCAGTTTGGTATCCAATATACAGCGTAAGGACTTATGCGCGCAGATTTCAGAAAATCTACTCCATTCTCATCTCGCCACAAATTGCAGGCACAGGAGCCCTTGCACTGACTAAAAAAAAACAACGTAACTCTCTGGAAGCCTTAACAAACACATACATTTCAGCAGCATCTCAAGGTTAAAGAGACAGTATACTATGATATTTCTTTTTTAAGGTTTATTTGTGTATTTGAAATAGTTTGAAGCCACAACATAATCAAATGGATTGAGCTTGTAGGTACTTTATCACATTGTGGACATATACTTGCTTATTTACTATCAATTGGATTACCTTCATCTCTTTAGAACCCACTGGAGTGTAATTTATTCTAATGCTAACACAGCTTGGCACTGATGCCAAAAAATATATAGAGACAGTCAAGTCCAAAGAAAACCTTCTTCTTTTAAATAGGGCATGTTATTTCAAACTACTTTAAGATTTAATTAGAACACTTGCTTTGTTCTCTTGGTATTCTTAGTTGAAAGTAAAACCTAGGATGGCTCATATGATCATTTCTAACACCTTCTTGAAGGCTGCCTCTTTGCAATTGTGTCAAACCAATCACACACACCACAACCCTCACCTGCAGACTTAAAACACCTGATAATGCCCACCCTATCAGTAACATCACTGCTATATATACCAATGGGTCAATTTATATTGGATGTGAGATACATTGATTTACATCTTACAATTGAATATTACTATATGTACCCATCAGAACCAACTATTGTGGATGGGAGTTATAGTACAAGAATATGTCAGAAACAATATGTTTTAACAATATTAGTGTACTAAAACAGCCCTCACATGGATGTGGATGACAATTATATGGTAAATAACAGAGGACAAGATTTATGGTGAACTATAAGAATATTTTTTTTTTTTGGCTTCTTGGATGAGGGGGCAGAGGTGACTGGAGTGGATTTCCTGGTTCTCCTGGTTTGGGAAGCTTCAGATTATTCTGCTGGAGTGCTGGCCACAGATGAAAGGCTGGAGGCAGTGTCCTGCTGGTGTGTGAAGTGCTCAACCAACACACCGGAGAGTTGGTTTTGTGCCCGACCTCTATTGTCCATCTGCATCTGCATATCAGACTGGATTCTCATCATCTGAGACTAATTTTGTACAATTCCATTTAATGAGGCTGCAATGTCCCTCTGCAGCTCCATGCTACGCTGGGGTAACCTCTCTTGGCTCCTGTGAAACCTCTGTTGGCCTCTTTGAATGCTCTTGCAGCTTGTTATGAGCCTCCTCTGGAGTGAAATGTATTCCTCACCCAGGGGAGAATACAGTGGATCTACAGGCTCTTGAGCAGCAGTGCAGGTTCTGCTCTATCTGCTGGTGCATCATGGACAACTTCAGCTGCTGGTGCTTCAGGGACAACTTCAGCTGCATCTGCTTCATGGATAACTTCAGCTGCTGGTGCTTCAGGGACAACTTTAGCTGCTGGTGCTTCATGGACAACTTCAGCTGCTGGTGCTTCAGGGACAACCTCAGCTATATGCTCATCTGAGAGTGGTGGAGCTCTCCCAAGGGAAGCGGATGGTGGAGCTCTCCCAAGGGAAGCGGATGGTGCAGGTCTCCCAAGGGAAGCGGATGGTGGAGGTCTCAGGCTGGATTGGTAGTCCCATTGATGACTAGTGTGTGACCACTCAGCCTGTCCAGTTTGCATATCTTGTGACATCCCCTGTGTGGAAAAGCCATGACTGGCCTGATATTGTGTTGGGGGGAGGGTAAAGACATCGACCCTTCGTGGCTGACTTGGCTCCCCCTCAAAGCCAAAAGGATATACCTCCAGCCAGGTATCTTGCCAGGGGTCTTATGCCAATGGTGGTGGCATCACTTCTGGGTCCTCAACGGAGGCAATCCAACCCTGCTGATGCCTGGGAGCATAATGTCCATGTTGCTGCCTGAAGACTGGTGGTGGTGGTGGCTGCATGGCTATGACTGGTGGTGGAGGTGGCTGCATGCCTGTGACTGGTGGTGGATGTGGCGGCATGCCTGTTTGCAGCCTGGTGACAGGAGGTTCTGAGGAGGAGTCAAATGATGATAGGGATTAGTACAGTCATATATATGTCCATGTGGGCATACAATATACATTGATACATGCTAGGGACAATACTCATTCTCATGTCAAACTGTATAACATGCATGTGCACAATGTGATTTGTGATATGAGGGATTTTAATCTGCACAGTATACAGGTATGTGTTTCATATAATAGTTATGTGTACATGTCAGTGATGGAGAATATGTGTTCTTTAAGTGACACTATGGGCACACAATTTACTTTAGCCTGATGTAGGCACAGAACCTGCTTTCCGAGCTAAAAGAATTGTTATGGCTATAGTGTCCATTAAACTGAAAACTCTACATGTGGCTTGTGGCCTGTGTTACTCTGAGACATGTTAGTATAGCACTATTCTACCTCATATCATGAATTGCATTGTGTTAAGTAGCATTAATGTCAAATATAATTGTAGATGTTTTTGTTAGTAGGCCAAATACCATGCTCCTCATTGTGTACATGAATGCGTGACATTAAAGGATGTTATATCTCAAATACATATCATACTGGTGTGTGGGATGTTACTCACCAGCATGAGGTGCTGTGGTTGCAATCCCTGAGTCACGAGCCCCTGGAAGTCCACGGACTGCTGTGATACTCAGGGACCTGCGTATCATCTCCTGCCAGACGTTGTATTCTGCTTCCAAGGGTGGACCACCACCTGTTCCCCTCTGGTGCATGGCTTCCTGGCCCATCTTCTCTTTCACCCGCCTCTTACAATTATTCCATCTTTTTTTAAGTCCCTCGACAGTCCTCCTCTGCGGGGCCACACTGTTTACAGCATCCTCTAGCGCCAACCATGCTGCCTTACACCTTCGGGCAACACATTTGCCCTTTTCCTGGCCAGAGAGGGTACTGTCGTTGTCCATGATGGCCTGGACTAGCGCAACATTCTCATCAAAGGAGCAGTTTGGGCATCTCATGCGCTCCTCCTCTGTGGCCACCTGGCTTCCTCCCTTCTGTCCCCATGTGCACCCTCTGTCCCTCTTCTAAGTGTGCCTGGTCTCTGGGTATCTCTCCTCCCATCATCCCTTCTAACTCTCCCTCTCCCCACTCCACTAACTGCTGCTCCTCCTGTCCACTATAATAATCCTCTCGCTGTAGCTCTGTTCCCCTCCTCCCCTCCACCCTACCTCTCCCTGCCATCCTCAAACTACACACACTCACACACTCACACTCACTCCCAGTTAAATCACACACAATCACAACCAAACACTCAGCCTATCACACTGTAAAATTGAAAAAAATGTGTGAGGTGTTAGAAAAAAAAAGGGGGGGGCGGCGGAGCCAACTACCAGTGAAGCAAGTCGCACATTTCAAGAGCTCCTGATAAATACAACAAATTTAAAGGTTTTATTACCTATTTTACCCACTTTTACAACTATTTCGGATATATCTATGGAGGTCTACCTTTGTGCTGCCTTTGGGGAAACTTTACATTGCTAGCTACTTTTACAACCCCGGTTCTCTAACTCCCACTTGTGTGCTGAACGTGTGAAAACATGGCCGCGCTCCTTATCAGTCAGATGAATGAATTGCTAGATCGCCACAGTGCAGCTCTTCTAGAGGCAGTGGATAAAGCTTTCAAGCCTTCCGTTGTTCAAACTTCCTCTTCAGCTGCCCTAACTACTTGTATGAAGCAATGGGTACAAGGTGTAATTGATCCCCGCCAGCCGCCATCTTCAATACCAAAATCGGAGCAGTCTCTACTACACTGTCACATAAAGGAGCTAGATGGGCAGGGTGATGGTAAAGATCTAGAAGCCATTACTGAGCTGCAGGATTTGCAATTAGACATGCTTTATAAAAAAGAGAAGCACCACTGATTGATACACCTCAGTGTATTAGCGAGAGGTTCAGGGCAAGGGGCCCGCACATTACTTCTGTCTTTCAGCCAATTTACTGGAGCTACTATGTGATACATGGACTCTCTAGCGACGACAACTCAGAGCTGCATGGCCTCGGAAACCGATGCGCTACAGCTGTGTGGGGCCCTTCAGAACTCTGTCACAGTTGCAGACTGGTTATCATTATTACGATCTACGCAGCATGTGCAGTATGCTCCTTATGAACTCAGAAGTGGTATCGGCTAAATTGGACACAGTCTCCGCACTCATATTAGGAGCAGCATTAACGCCTTCAGGGACTTGTTTGTTTAACTGCACCCATGAACCGGATGAATCTGAGAACTGCTAGCCTATGATGAAGTGTAGTATGGAGCTTTTGACACAGTTTTCCTTTTTTTTTTTTTTCTTTTGTGTTTGCCATATTTGCCTTGGCACACTATTATTCAAGTTTCTAGATTTATTTTCCAAGTTTAATGGGGCAAAACAGAAAGTGGGGTATAGGATGCATAAACTTTACTTTCTATTGACCATATTTATGTGGCCATTACAATAGCTATTGACTGTTTACAATGTTTTAAGTCCTAAGGGACATATGTACCTTTTTGTTTCTCTGCTGCTCTTATAATCTACTACGACTTTGATAATTCAGGCCCTTATTATTATTCTGTTTGAGAAACGGTTCCTTACTATTATGTAGCTTAACCTACAAATACTAGAAATTTATAAAAGTTTTCACTGACACAGCTGTCCTGTTGCAAACACCCCAGGGAGATTACCAATCTACTTTTCTCTCTCATGCTTCATCTTAATCTATTTCCTTGCCGCAAAGAATACTACTATTACATTACCTAGTAGTAAGTGGCGGGAACGTTACTTTAGGTCTCAATACTTGGATATAAGGTTCACCTTGCGCATCCTTAAGAAGACTTCTGTTATTGGGGTATACTTTTGGGAGTTAGAGTTTTGTTGGTCGGGCTCTATACATCTGCTTGATGAGTGTTCTACTTTGTTTCCTTGTAAAGTCACATTATCTCCAGTTAGATCCATATGTTTTGCAATATGAGAGTGCTCTACACGAGCTATAATGCCTTGATGTCAGAAATACATGGAAGCTTGAGATGAGACTAGTCGCACGGCCATATCTATATATGCTGTTCTGCATCTGAGATCATACTATTTTCCTGCCCCCCTGGTGTATATACAGGAGCCTTAAGTGCCATAATGTTTTATGTCCTAAATCCCTTTTAAGCCTTGTAAACTGCACTGTATATGCTTCTCCTCTAGCTGTAGATTACCTGCTTACTGCTATAATACACTTGTGCTAGACATAGGGCCCATGTCTAGCCAACGGGATCTAGTGGTGCCAGCGACTGAACTTTGCCCCTTTGCTGCAGCAAGAGGTCATACATAATCTGCTTCCCGACAATATGGACTATTATATGGTACTCCTACTAATTAAATAGCGGCAGGTTTAGTGCTATATTATATTTATAGCCCACCTCTATCTTGGGCTGCCTGGCCAATATATCATGTGACGGCACATTCAAACTATAATGTCCTATACACTCTCAGAAGCATATTTAGAGTATGTTAAATATTTCCACGTATTACTAACCAATATTGGTGTATGCTTAGATATAGGAAGAGAAATAGGAAAAGCCCTGGGCTCCCCCATCCCCCATACACCATGGACACTCCTGTTCAATGTTCGCCCCAAGATACGTTGTATGTACAGACTTCAACTTTTGACGACAATGATAAATACGGCCAAGAGATATATCCCTTACAATTGGAAGAAAAACACACTACCAACACTACAGTTTTGGAGAGGCAGAGTGACAGTGGCCTTAAAGCTAGAACAATATCATTACATCAAAATGGGCAAACTAGGGGAATTTCATGACATCTCCTTTATTTGGGAGGAATATTTACATTCTCTGACAGCCTACACTATTCAACCTATACCCTCACTTCACAACCCAGATACCATGTAGAAATACTTAGCAAACTTCAACAACACCTCACAGGTAGATATATGATATACTGTATTATTCAAATTATTGCTTTGTAAAAAGTGTTAGAGTAATGGAAAATAGGTCATACACCGACATTTATAAGACCACAATGTTATCCTGCAATAAGTTGGAACTAGAGGAGTCATATGATACGCAGATCTTAATATGACGCTAACCTAGATTGTTGACGTTATTTTTCTCTTTTCAAAGAAGATCCATGAGCTGTATATACTTTGATGACTGTACTGTATTGGTGACTGTGTTATTGCTGATTATGATGTGTAACATGTATACTGATTTAATTTTATAAATAAAGCTTGTTTAAAATAAAAAAAAATAATAAAAAAAAAAAAATATTGGTGTATGCTGATGACCTCTTGTACTTTTTATAGCCAGGGCCTAGAGGAGAGCTAATGGTTCTTACACCCAATATTTTTTCCGCATGTCTAGCCACCCTAACTTAACACCTCGCACCTCCTGACTAATTAGATCTCCTATTTGTATATTTACTCTTCACACTCTTTAAGAATTATAACTTATACATCACTTAGGATTACACTAACAAACTAATCAAGCTAACTTCCTGTATTTAATCTTTGTTTCTCATCACTATTTCTTATAATCACCCCCAAACCTACAGAGGCTACTATATAGACCAGTTTTGTTGTGCCCTGCTTATTATATTTCAATTACCACCTCCACCCTCCCACAATAATAATGAGCCCCCTATTTTAGGAGGACAAATTAAGCGGTTAGTCTTGTCTATACCGCACCCTAAATTTTTGTTTTTCACTACTTCCTATGTATTTGCTCCCACAACACATAGCAATGAGTCTATATACCTTATTTTGATCAGCAGGACTGATCACAACTACCTACTAACTACTTATATAAACTTATTTAGGCTCCCGGCTGCCTCTATTGAGGTGTTGGTACCATCGCTATTCTATAGATTCTGTTTATTTTTTAAGGGAGTTTGCATTATATCACACTATGTACCGCACTATACTACATGCTATATATTATATTATCTTCTATACTTTTTTAGATTTAAGGAAGTTGCTGATTTGTTTACTCATATTAAGAAAATCTGAGGTTAATTTATTGTTATTTTGCTACAAGTACAGTACTATATTATGGACATTTTGGTATGCCATGTATCACAATGACCTTGCTGATTGTCTTCACCTGTTTCATGCTGGCTGCTTATGCTGCAATTTTGTACTGTTTCTATTTATTTTCATTCTTAATAAAAATGATAAAAAAAAAAAAATAAATAAAAAAAAAAGTGTTGTGTATTTTGTATATGTATGTATGCAATATGTGTGCAATATGTAAAAATAAGTGTAAGTAAATGTACAAGCTTACCCAAACAAAAATCTGACTTAACTATTATGCCGGGCCTCTCTCACTACTCTTACTAATCCTAAACTCACTGTAGTGTGCTGTAGCTCAACGAACCATCCAAACACACTGAAGAAAATGGCAGCTGCGCATGGGTTTATATATGACTTTGAATAGCGTAATTACGTTGCACAGTTTTAGATGGAGTATCGGGTAATTTAGCCAAATGTAGCTAAATTTGCATAAAAATACACTTTATTGAGACTTTACGTGAACAAACTACTGGCGTAAGTACTTGCGACGACTAAAATGTGTATTTGCGCACTTTTCAGAACAACGCCAGAATGTCCTACTTACGCCACTTTAGCATCTGACGGCACCGTATATTGGATAGCCCGATGTGCAAGGTGAAATTACAGGCGGCGCGGGTTCCCTCGATTGCGCCGAAAACTATGCTGTATATCAGATGGCACCCCTAGTGTGTAATCAATTAATGACATCATGTGCTTGTGTTATACATATCCTTAAGTGTTAAAAATCGTCAAATATTGTGAAAAACATAAAGTAAACAAATGTGTAATAAAACAATGGTGTAAACAAATTAAACATCAAGATTGATCACCCCTGATCCCATCACAGTTGTTAATATAGGGAATCTACGTGAACTGTAAACAAAAACAATGTGCAACCAATAGGGAACTGACCAATAGGAAGCTGACAACCCTGTCACACCCCTCCAGCGTATTATCCTATATGATCACATACAAAATACATAAACAATGTTACCATATCATTCCAGTGGATTATACGCATCTGGAGGATTAATGACATAATGTTTGGCAGAAACATTGCCTGTCAATTGAACCAAAGAGGGTATCTAATTATGATTGTGCATCAGGGGATGCTTTACATAAAATAAAAAACCCTAAGACTAAAAAAACTAAAAAAAACTAACATTACCTAAAAAATAAAAAAAAATAACACTACCTTAAATAAAAACTTTACATGAAAAAACAACCTACCATTATAGAAAATAAAAAAATTACCATTACAGAAAAAAATAAATACCAAAAGAAAAATTATGCCTGTTATAAAACTAAAGCCCCACTTAAAAGAAAAACCCACCTCTAAATAAAAAACACCATACTAACACTAAAATAAACTATAGCAACAGTCCTTAGAAGGGCTTTTTGTATGGCATTACCCTAAAGAGATTAAGCTCTTTTTCACACAAAAAACAAGCACATACTAAAATAAAAGTAACCACCAACCCCCCCAAAAAAGTCTATTTAAAATCACCTACTCTAAAAATTACCTTGAAAAAGACATTTAGGCTCATTTCCATTGAGCTGTAATTAGGTTTGCGTGCACTCGCAAACCGATAAATATACTGTCGGAAGCAATGTTGGTCATCAACTGCTTCTAATGGGGCGTTATACCTCAATTTTTTCAACCGGAAAAATCTTTGCGTCCCATAGAAAGTATTAGAAGCTGTTAAGTGTTAACTTATACCAGGTTTCCAATGACAGCACAAACCATTAATACACTGCCGGAGGTTGTCAATACTTTGACAAGACTTAAACCCAGCTCATCTAGGTGTAAAAGAGGAAAAAGGAGCTTTTTGATGCCTAGTTCCCATTGAAATCCAACCTGCCTCCCCAAAATAAACCTGGCACATCAAAACCCCTATATCTACCATCCCCCACATAGTAAATAATAAAAAAATGTATTAACCTCTAAACCGCAATCCCCCCACTACACAATCTACCTAAAAAATGTATTAACCCCTAATTCGCTACCCACCACAACACAATCTACCTATTTAAACTATTAACCTGTAAACCGCCAACCCCCACATCGCAAAGTACCTAATAAATGTATTGACCCCTAATCCGCCACCCCCAACAACTCAAAGTACCTAATAAATGTTTTAACCCCAAATCTTTCATCCCCCACAACCCAATCTACCTAATTAACCTATAAACACCTAAACCGCCAACCCCCACAACAGAAAGTACCTAGACCGAATAGGGGGTCTTCTTAATAGTGTAGCCGGTATATAGTCTTAGGCGCTGTCCGCCCTCTCATTCATTTTTAGCTATCATCCTTAACCTATTTGGGCGCACGGCTGCCGGACACAGGTTGATCACTCCTCCATTGCTTATACCACATTGCACAAATTCTGATAAACAATTGGTTGGTCCATAAAATGGAATCCACATTGTCTATAAGAAATCTAAGAGCAGATGTCAGTTTAGACATCAACATAGCTCTAAACAGAGATAATTCCACAGGCACTAATACTGTCTTAGATATTAACACCATTTTTAAAAATCTCGGAGACCAAATACAAAATTGAAATTTCCTTTTTGAAAAAATGTTTGGAACTAAACATTGTTCCCAAGGGGCTAATGATAACAAAAGAATGTTCCTTCAATACCAACTCTGAAGAGTTTTCAGAGAATTGGAACAAAATTATCATTGAGGCTTCCCGAGAGTTGATGAAACGTATTATTAAGTATAGGGAACTTCTCTTAACGCATATAGACTCAGAGATACAAACTGAGGAAAAGAATATGGAGATATTCAAAGATTCCCAAACTTTCAAAGAAAAACAAGAACATCTATACACCAAAATTAACAAACTAAAAGATGACACAATTGCAAAGAAAACAAAGAAAATAAATAGGGACCTGAATGCTGCTCAGGACAACTCCAGAAACAGTGGGAATGAAGGATGTGATCCCAACAACAAAGAGTTGACACAACAACCATCCCTTACCTATCCACAAATCCGAGAGGACAGGGGAGAGCCTGCCCTCAAGGAACATTATACCAACAGACACATAGAAACCAGAGAAGGTGCCAGATTTAAAAATCCACATGAGATCCATTCTCCATATGGTATTAATAGATCACAACAAAGGAGATTCTCCAATGGAGAACGTCAAGGGAATCCCTTCAGGGACAACCGGTATATTAATGGGAAATCTCATTATCAGAGACCACCGAATAATATTAGAAGAAATAATATGTACAGAGAAAATTGGCATGACGATGCTAATGGTCAACAGAGACAATATGAAGAATGGGGACCCTATAACACATATCAACAGGACTTCAGGAGGGGCTACCGCCCACACCATTGGGATTATGTACCCCAACACAGACCATCTAACCATTACTCTGACAGAGAGACTTATGGAGACCAACAGCAATGGCCCAAGAATCACAATGTTTTTAACCAACACAATATGAGGAAACAACAACAAAGGAACCATTACAGGCAAAGAACCTATGATGACTATATGATCAATCAGTATCCCCAAGGGAACTTGAGGGGATGACAACAAGACTGGAAGGACAACTACAGAGAAATGCCGAATAGGTTTTCCCCTTTGGTCACCCCCAACCCCAAGGAACCCTACAATGCCCCCAGAGAGGACACAGAAGCATCTTCCTCATCTCCTTTTTTAGGGTTAGGTCAGAACAACCCACCCCTAAGGGAACCAAAAGGAAAAAGGAAACAGGTGACGTTGGAAAACGTGGACACTCCCATAAAAAGAAGACACATCGGGGAAGAAGAGCAGGGTCAAGATACAAGACCAAACCAGGATTGAAAGAAGATACCAATGAGTCAGAAACTAGTAAATCGGCTAAAGAAGTGAAAGGGATTTTCAATTTGAGTGATACGAACCTCAATTCAGAGGAACTCTCAGTATTAAGGCTAGGTCTCTCCTATGCCCCATCGAAAGGATTGAACAAGTTTCAAACGTACCTGAATACAAAAGAGTTTGTTCGCAAACTCACTCTCAAGAGGTATTTCCTGAAATCATCAGTAGAAAGAAGTATTACCACCACACAAAGACAGACTAATGATAATTACTTCAAGCACTCGGATTTGAAACCCAAGTCCAACTTTTATCCCACCCATTGTAAGGGCCCTGCCATTGAAGCTTTTGAAGCTATGGTGTGTAGCGACATCAAGAAATTAAGTTCCACCAGAGCATACAAAAGAAATCTGAATGCAAAACAACTACAGACAATATCAAAATTGGAAAAGAACAAAGACCTAGTGATCAAATCGGCCAACAAGGGAGGTGGGGTAGTCCTGATGAATAAAACGGACTATTGGAGAGAGTTCAAGAGGATCCTTGATGATAAGGAGACGTATGAAATCTTGAACTCAGACCCCACGGGCCATTACAAGACTGTTTTAGATGATGTATTGGCTGAAGCAAATGAAATGGGCATACTGAATGACAAGGAATACAGGTATTTAACTAATCAATATCCCAAGATACCTGTATTTTACCATCTACCAAAGATCCATAAGAGCCTAGTCAACCCCCCTGGGAGACCAATTATATCATAGTATAGAATCACTCTCAAGCAATTTATCTGAATACATCGATAAACAACTACAACCATATGTAAGAACACTATCCTCCTATCTAAGAGACTCCACTGAGGTTTTGAACTTACTAAAGAACATGGAATGGGATGATACCTACATAATGGTTACCAGCGATGTAACATCACTGTATACTTCTATCCCCCATGATGAAGGTTTAGAATCCATCAGAAATTATCTGGACAAAGATGAAAGCATGCCTGAAGCCCAGAGAAGATTTATATTAGACAGAATAGACTACATCCTAAAGCATAACTATTTTTGTTGGGATGGGGTCTTTTATCGTTAGGTATGTGGGACCGCCATGGGGACCAGGTTCGCGCTCAGTTACGCCAACCTTTACATGGGCAGATGGAAACCATCTTTTGGGAGTCTTGCCCAGTGAGCGCGGACCTGGTTCTCTATAAAAGATATATAGACGATCTTCTAATCATTTGGAAAGGGAATCGAGAAGACTTGGAACATACATTAGGGGTAATGAATTAAAACCAGTCAAATCTGAAGTTCACGAACACCATCAGCAAGGACCATATTGTCTTCTTAGATCTGGATATCAAAGTCGAGAATGGGAGAATTGAGACCTCAACACACTTCAAGGAAGTTGATTCCAATAACTACATCCACCAATCAAGCTGTCACCATAATAAATGGATATCTAATATTCCAAAGGGGCAGCTTATGAGGATAAGAAAGAACTGTTCAAAAGAAGATACTTGGACCAAACAGTCTCAAATACTTAAGGACAGGTTCCTTGAAAGGGGTTATAATGAATCACATATAGATAAAACCATACGGGATGTGAACGACATGAAAAGAGAAACCCTTCTCGAATATAAAATCTAACAAAACACAGGCTCAGATGAAAGTCTCAAGATCCCTTTCATAACCCAATACAATGAGAGGAAAAAGACAATAGAAGACATAGTGAAAAGACATTGGCACCTCCTCAAGGATGATGATATTATAGGGGAACATCTATCTGAACAACCCCACTTCATTTATAGAAAGGCGGACATTCTAAAGTCCACATTGGCTCCAAGCATCCCCAAGTGCAATACCAGTATAAAAAATTATTTAGGAGTTGCAGGCAAGAAACTCTGTGGTTTTTACCGGTGCCATGTACAAGGGATAATCTTGGTGTTAGATACCCCTTAAGTATGATAATCAATATTTCAATTGTATTGTTTGTAATTCATCTAATTGTTTCGAACATCTGTCAAATTGTTCTCCTAACATTCTAACATCAATAACCACTAGTGTGAGCAACTGAGTGGTTGATATCTAATAAGTTAGAATTAAAGTTTATATATTTCATCTAAAATAGATTCATCCCACCCTTAGCAATTATTTTAATTATTTTAATTATGTTCATAGATACCTATATGTATTCCCATATGGAAATTCACTTAAGCTTAACATTTTTTATGCCCTTTATTATGCCGTTATTTGATGTAACCGTTATTTTGTCCAAAACCTGTGTATCCTGGTATCCATGAGCCTAAAATCTAGCTCAAATTTACTATAGAAATAATCTCCATATTTTCCCTTTTTTCCCTCTATTGAATGAAGTATCCAGCCGGTTAACCAAAAAGTATTTTTGCCAATTACCAAAATGGTAGCGCGTCCGCCGGAAATACCAAACCGGAAGTTGGCCGTAGCTACCGGAAATGACGCAACCGGAAGTATCCGGTAAATCGGATATCCGGTTTAGCGGGGAAATGACGCAGAAAGCGTTTGGCGGCAATTTTTACCGCCGGTAATCGCAATTTGGCGCAATTTGACTTAGAAACTCCCCCAACATTGGGTATATAAATACGTAGAGATTTGTGAGGCTTCATCAGTACCAGGACTTTTGGCTTTTGGGGTAAGTTTGATAACCATTAGACTTTACCCTATAGGCCTTTTATGTGAGTATTTTTTCTGTTTTTGATTTCAGGTCCATGTTGTAAGGACTAGGATTCTGGATCAGGACAGCTTCTAAGGATATTGTTTTTATTTTCTCCTACCAGTCTTCCACCAGTGTGGATTATCACCTTTTGGACTATTTACTTGGACATTTTATAGAATTTGTAGTATTTTTAATATAGTTATAATCATTATCAAGTCTTGCTAACAACATTGTTATCAGTAAAGTTTGATATTGGGAACCTGAATATTGTTACTATATTTGTTTAAATTTGGGTTAATTATCATTGTATATTCTAAGAGATCATTTTCCTATCAGGAGTCTGTATTATGGATGATTGTAGATCTGGTTAGAACCACTATCACTATTGCGATATTATTATCACACTTAATTTTTATGCACATCACATACATTTTTTATTCACCACAAACCCTTTTTTGACAAACCGTTTTTTGTCTTCTATTTTTTGATTTTTGATTATTTGAATATTTTGGATTTTTTACTGACCTCCTTTTTTGGCACCACATTTTTTACCACAGTTTTTTGACCATAGTTTTTAAACCACCGTTTTTTACCACCTCTGTCACACATTAATTGGATTATATGTTGTGAACCTATGTTGATTTTTATTGTGATAAAGCACAGTATCTGTTTAATACACTTTGATTCTTTGGAGGACTTAACCCCCTCCCTTCATCTGTAATAATCAGAAGAGAAACTGATCCATTTAACCTAAGATCCTTTAACAAGGGTCCCAATAACTTGTTCCAATTAATGGTTGAACTTATTTTAATATTTTTGTTTTTATATTGAGATGTTGTAATAAATTATTTTATGTATTTTTAATCAAAGTGTGATTCCTGATTGTACCTAAGCCCTAGGCGCTCCTATTTATCCTTCACTGCTATTTCTCCTAGACCGAATAGGGGGTCTTCTTAATAGTGTAGCCGGTATATAGTCTTAGGCGCTGTCCGCCCTCCCATTCATTTTTAGCTATTAACCTGTAACCCGCCAAACCCCACATCGCAAAGTACCTAATAAATGTATTGACCCCTAATCTGCCACCCCCAACAACTCAAAGTACCTAATAAATGTTTTAACCCCAAATCTTTCGTCCCCCACAACCCAATCTACCTAATTAACCTATAAACACCTAAACCGCCAACCCCCACAACAGAAAGTACCTAATTAACCTATAAACCCCTAAACCGCCAACCACTCACAATGCAAAGTATCAATCTAGTCACTAAGCCCCCTAACCTAACACACCCTAAATTAACCCCAATTAACTACAATTACATAAAAAAAATATTACCTTTAAAAATGAATAAATATTACCAAAAATAAAAAGTCCTATCTTCAGATTCTCGCAGCAGCGAAGACAACTCCACACCTCCGGCAAGAAGAAAGAAGATGGTCCAACGATGGATGAAGATGGAGCTGCCTGGATGAAGACTTTTTTGCGCCTGGAAAAAAATGGATGTCTTCAGGAATGGTGAGTACATTTTTTGGGGTTAGTATTTTTTTTTTATGTTTTTGGGTGTTTTTTTAGATTAGGGCTTTTTTTAATGGGCTGCAAAAGAGCTGATTGCCCTTTTAAGGGCAATGTTCATACAAATGCCCCTTTAGGGGCAATTGGTATCTTAGGTTTAATTTAGTTAGGTCTTTTTTATTTTGTGGGGTTGGGTGGTTTGGGGGTTTTACTTTTAGGCGTTAATTTGTATTTTTTTTTAGATAAAAATGCTGTTAAACTTATGGCAATGCCCTACAAAAGGCCTTTTTAATGGATATTGATAATTTAGTCTTAGATTAGGGCATGTTTTTATTTTGGGGTGGCTTTTTTGTTTTTATAGGGATATTAGATTAGGTTTATTTTTTTTACTTTTGATAATTTCGTTAATTTTTTTCTGTAATCTTAATTTTTTTATTTTATGTAACCTTAGATTTTTTTCATTTTATGTAATCTTATATTTTGTATTTAAATTTAATCTTAGGTTTTATTTTTTTATGTAATGTTAGGATTTTTATTTTAATTTTAAATTAGGATTTATAATTTTGGTATTTTTAATTAATTTATTAGTAAAATAGTCTTTTTTATTTTATGTAATTGGGGATAATTTAGGGGTGTTAGGTTAAGGGGTTTAGTGGTTAAATTAATACTTTTCATTGTGGGGGGATGGCAGATTAGGGTTTAATAGGTTAAAAAGGTACTTTGCGTTGTGTGGGGATGTTGGATTAGGGGTTAATTGGTTAAATAGGTAATTTGCGTTGTGTGGGGATGGCGGATTAGGGGTTAATAGTGTAATTAGATTCTTTGCTCTATGGGTGGGTGGCTGATGCTGGATTAGGGGTTAATAGGTTAAATAGGTAATTTCCGTTGTGTGGGGATGGCGGATTAGGAGTTAATAGTGTAATTAGATACTTTGCTCTGTGGGTGGGTGGCTGATTATGGGTTAATAACTTTAATAGATACTTTGCAATATGGGGGTTGACGGATTAGGGGTTAATACATTTATTAGTTATTGCAGTGGGGGGATGGCAGTTGAGAGGTACATATGGCTCATGCGGCTGCACCTGTGCCTGCTTATGTGTAGCGAGGTGACAATGGAGTAAAATTCCTAAATTTTCATTGCGTAAGTGCTTGTGCCGAATATATGATACCCACTTGGGATGGCGGTTCTATTTATGTTTGTTTATAGGGGTAATAACTGCCTCATGATGGAACAGCTGCTGGGAACCAGTAAGTGCAAGTGAAGACTGTGGAAACCTATTCCACCAACATGAATCCACAAAGGTAAATGTCCACAGCACTTGTCTATTCAAATATAAAAGGCTTACGGCTAGATTATGAGTTGTGCGTTAGGCTTAAAAAGCAGTGTTGGCCTGTCCCAACGCTGCTTTTTAACGCCCGCTGGTATTACGAGTCTTGCAGGTACAGGTGTACCGCTCACTTTTTTGTCCAGACTCGGAAATACTGCAAATGCACTTACGTCAATTGCGTATCCTCTTTTTCAATGGGACTTGCATAGCATCAGTATTACGAGTCTTCCAAAAAGTGAGCAGTAGAACCTCTCCTGTCAAGCCTGGTACCGCATTTTAAAGTCAGTAGTTAAGAGTTTTACACTACAAGGCCGTAGCATAAAACTCTTAACTAAAGTGCTAAAAAGTACACAAACACCCATAAACTACCTACTAACCCCTATACCGAGGCCCTCCCACATCGCAAACACTAAAATTAAATTTTTAACCCCTAATCTGCTGAACCGGACATCGCTGCCACTATAATAAATATATTAACCCCTAAACCGCTGCACTCCTGCATCACAAACATTAGTTAAATATTATTAATTATTAATCTGCCGCCCCCTGACATCGCCGACACCTACATTATATTGATTAACCCCTAATCTGCCGCTCCGGACACCGTCGCCACCTATATTATACTTATTAACCCCTAATCTGCTGCCCCCAACATCGCCGACACCTACATTATATTTATTAACCCCTAATCCCATCCCTAACATCGCTGACACCTACCTACATTTATTAGCCCCTAATCTGCCGCCTTCAACATCACCGCCACTATATTAAAGTTATTAACCCCTAAATCTAAGTCTAACCCTAGCCCCCTAACTTAAATATAATTAAAAGAAATCTAAATAAAATTCCTATCATTAACTAAATTATTCCTATTTAAAACTAAATACTTAACTATAAAATAAACCCTAAGAAAGCTACAATATAACTAATAGTTACATTGTAGCTAGCTTAGGGTTTATTTTTATTTTACAGGCAGGTTTGTATTTATTTTAACTAGGTAGAATAGTTATTAAATAGTTATTAACTATTTAATAACTACCTAGCTAAAATAAAGACAAAAGTACCTGTCAAATAAAACCTAACCTAAGTTACAATTACACCTAACACTACACTATAATTAAATTAATTCCGTAAATTAAATTAAATTATCTAAAGTACAAAAATACCCCCACTAAATTACAGAAAATAATAAACAAATAACAAGATTTTTAAACTAATTACACCTAATCTAACCTCCCTAACAAAATAAAAAAGCTCCCCCAAAATAAAAAATGCCCTTCCATACACTAAATTACAAATAGCCCTTAAAAGGGCCTTTTGCGGGGCATTGCCCCAAAGTAATCAGATCTTTTACCTTTAAAAAAAATTACAAATCCCCCCAACATTAAAACCCACCATCCACGCAACCAACCCTACTCTAAAACCCACCCAATCCCCTCTTAAAAAAACCTAACACTAACCCCTTGAAGATCACCTTACCGGGAGACGTCTTCATCCAACCGGGCAGAAGTGGTCCTCCAGACGAGCAGAAGTCTTCATTCAAGCCGGGCAGAAGTGGTCCTCCAGACGTGGAGAAGTCTTCATCCAAACAGCATCTTCTATCTTCATCCATCCGGCGTGGAGCGGGTCCATCTTCAAGACATCCAACACAGAGAATCCTCTTCTTTCCATGGCTATGACTGAATGAAGGTACCTTTAAGTGATGTCATCCAAGATGGCGCCCCTTCAATTCCGATTGGCTGATAGAATTCTATCAGCCAATCGGAATTAAGGTAGAAAAAATCCTATTGGCTGATTGGATCAGCCAATGGGATTGAAGTTCATTCTGGCATTCCATTGGCTTTTCCAATCAGCCAATAGAATGCAAGCTCAATCCTATTGGCTGATTGCATCAGCCAATAGGATTTTTTCTACCTTAATTCTGATTGGCTGATAGAATTGAAGGGATGCCATCTTAGATGACGTCATTTAAAGGACCCTTAATTCCAGAAGAGCCGTTGGATGAAGAGGATGCTCCGCGTCGGATATCTTGAAGATGGACCTGCTCCATGACCAATGGGTGAAGATCGAAGATGCCGTCTGGATGAAGACTTCTGCCCGTCTGGAGGACCACTTCTGCCCGGCTTGGATGAAGATTTCTGCCCATGTGGAGGACCACTTCTGCCTGTCTGGAGGACCACTTCTGCCCGGTTGGATGAAGACCGGTTGGATGAAGACGTCTCCCGGTAAGGTGATCTTCAAGGGGTTAGTGTTAGTTTTTTTTAAGGGGGGATTGGGTGGGTTTTTGAGTAGGGTTGGTTGTGTGGGTGGTGGGTTTTAATGTTGAGGGGGCAATTTGTAATTTATTTTATAGGTAAAAGAGTTGATTACTTTGGGGCAATGCCCCACAAAAGGCCCTTTTAAGGGCTATTTGTAATTTAGTGTAGGGTAGGGCTTTTTTATTTTGGGGGGGCATTTTTATTTTGTTAGGGGGATTAGATTAGGTGTAATTAGTTTAAAAATCTTGTAATTTCTTTATTATTTTCTGTAATTTAGTGTTTGTTTTCTTGAACTTTAGATAATTTTATTTAATTAAGGGAATTAATTTAATTATAGTGTAGTGTTAGGTGTAATTGCAACTTAGGTTAGGTTTTATTTTACAGGTAAGCCTTTAATTTAGCTAGATAGTTATTAAATAGTTAATAACTATTTAATAATTATTCTACCTAGTTAAAATAAATACAAACTTGCCTGTAAAATAAAAATAAACCCTAATCTAGATACAATTGTATTGTATATATTTTATATATTGTAGCTAGTTTAGGGATTATTTTATAGGTAAGTATTTAGTTTTAAATAGGAATAATTTAGTTAATTATAGTTATTTTATTTAGATTTATTTAAATTATATTTAAGTTTGGGGGGGTTAGGGTTAGACTTAGATTTAGAGGTTAATAACTTTAATATAGTGGCGGCGATATTGGGACAGCAGATTAGGGGTTAATAAATGTAGGTAGGTGTCGGAGATGTTAGGGACGGCAGATTAGAGGTTAATAAATATAATGTAGGTGTCAGCGATGTTGGGGGCAGCAGATTAGGGGTTAATAAGTATAATGTAGGTGGCGGCGGTGTCTAGTGCGGCAGATTAGGGGTTAATCAATATAATGTAGGTGTTGGTGATGTTGGGGAAGGCAGATTAGGGGTTTATAAGTGTAAGATTAGGGGTGTTTAGACTCAGGGTTCATGTTAGGGTGTTAGGTGTTGAAATAAATGTATTTTCCCCATAGGAATCAATGGGGCTGTGTTAGGAGCCTTACGCTGTTTTTTTCCAGGTGTTTTTTTTCCAGCTGGCTCTTCCCCATTGATTCCTATGGAGAAATCATGCATGAACACGTTCAGCCAGCTCACCGCTAACGTAAGCAGCGCTGGTATTGAAGTGAGATGTGGAGCAAAATTTTGCTCTTCGATCACTTTTTTGCGGTTAATGCCGGGTTTGTAAAAACCAGTAATACCAGCTCTGTCTGTAAGTGAGCAGTGAGCATAAACTGCTTGTTAGCACCGCACCCCTGTTAATGCAAAACTCGTAATCTAGCCGACAATTTCTTGACAAAATAACAAGCAACATTTCGGGATCAATATCCCTTATACATGCAGATAATACACTGAAATGCCCTTTTAAATAATTTCAGCGAGATAACGAGTTTTGAGGTAACAGGGGTGCGGTGCTAACTAGCAGTTTCAGATCACCGCTCTCCTACAGATAACTCTGGTATTATGGTTTTTTTTCATCCTGGCGTTAGCCTCTAAAAAGTGAGCGGAGAGCAAAATTTAGCTCCACATCTCACCTCAATACCAGCGCTGCTTACGGTAGCGGTGAGCTGGCTAAACGTGCTTGTGCATGATTTCCCCATAGAAATCAATGGGGCAGAATCTGCTGAAAAAAAAACCTAACACCTGCAAAAAAGCTGCGTAAGGCTCCTAACGCAGCCCCATTGATTCCTATGGGGAAAGTAAATTTATGTCTATACCTAACACCCTAACATGAACCCTGAGTCTAAACACCCCTAATCTTACACTTATTAACCCCTAATCTGCCGCCCCCATCATCGCCGACACCTGCATTATATTATTATCCCCTAATCTTCCGCTCCGGACCCCGCCGCCCCCTACATTATACTAATGAACCCCTAATCTGTTGCCCCCAAAATCGCTGAACCCTACATTTTATTTATTAATCAAAAAAACTATGAAAAGAGAGAAGGCTGTACCTTTATAAGGTGCAGCCACATATACCAGGACAACAAGCAATTGCCTTAATTAAACGAAATACCAATAAATATCATATAGTTGTAATTTAATAAAAATTCATAAAGCAAGAAACAAACATCCTAAATAAATATAACACATAACATTGAGACATACAAAGATTAGACAAACAAAACACATAGGCCCCTCATTCAGCTCCTAAAAAATGACCTAAGCCAGCAATGAAGTCCAGTTTCACAGCAGTATAAAGCACCATTCAAAGCCACAGCAGTTGTAAATCCACATATGAATGTAAATGAATGAAATGATGAATGAAAAACGTCAATTATAATGAATGGTAATGATGATTAGTGAAGATAATGAATGTATGAAGCAGCACAGCAGTGATAATAACAAAGCAGTCACCAGTGAAGATGAAAAGTGAATCACTTAGGCCAGCTTGGAGAACATAAACATATTCAGCATTCCTGTATTCATAAAAAATCTAGACGCCTAGTGTGGGGTATCCACATAATAGAGTGTGAGTGAGGGCGAGTGTAAAGGGTATTCAGACATCCATATGAAATGATCGGTAGTTCATACCAAACTCGATAACCCCCAGATAACAATCACACAGGTGACCAGTCCCAATACTACTCACTACTCCTCCACACTTCGGCTATCTGTACATCGAGTACGTATCATGAAGCAGGCACTGCTGATCCAAAGAGGTGGGGGGATCCCACGGACAATTACTTTGGGGCAATGCCACGAAAAAAGCCCTTTTAAGGGCTATTTGTATCTTAGTATAGGGTAGGGATTTTCATTATTTTGGGGGGCTTTTTTATTTTATTAGGGGGATTAGATTAGGTGTAATTAGTTTAAAATTCTTGTAATTATTTTATTTTTTTCTGTAATTTAGTGTTTGTTTTTTTCGTACTTTAGTGTATTTAATTTAATTGTAGTTAATTGTAGTTAATTTAGGAAATTATTTTAATTATAGTGTAGTGTTAGGTGTAATTGTAATTTAGGTTAGGATTTATTTTACAGGTAAATTTGTCTTTATTTTAACTAGGTAGTTATTAAATAGTTAATAATTATTTAATAACTATTGTACCTAGTTAAAATAAATACAAAGTTGCCTGTAAAATAAAAATAGAACCTAAGCTAGATACAATGTAACTATTAGTTATATTGTAGCTAGCTTAGGGTTTATTTTATAGGTAAGTATTTAGTTTTAAATAGGAATAATTTATTTAATTGTAGTAACTTTATTTTTTTTTTATTTTTTTTTTAATAAGTTTTTTTATTGAGTATAAGGATTAGTAACAACAATTGGGGACACGCAGGACCCCTGGTAAATATAAACAAGACATTCAAGTACACATATCCAAAAATATTGAACGTAGATACAGCACAGAAAGATATATCCAGATATCGAAACAAATGATAAACAAGTTAATTCTAGACAATGGGGAGATAATGTTCCTGTAAAATAACAACAACAAAAAAAGTTTGTGGTGAAAATAGTCCGCCTAGTTTGAATCCTAGTGTGGGCTCTATAACTGGGGGGGGGAGGTGAACCAGTGCAGAGCATTCTATATGACTAAACATAATGGTGAGTAAGCATAACATAGTAGAAGAATTAAAAATAAGTGTTACTTGTCCTAAACAGAATATTATTTCCTTAGAATGCCTTCTGGTATAGCAAGCCCTAGAGTATTATAGATAACATAGCACTAGGCTTTCGTTGAGTCTAGGACCCATCAACCATGCAATGGGGTCTTGCCATATAACATAATTAGACTAAGTAGCTTAAGCCAGCCCTTCTCCTCGCTGTATATAAGAGTGTATATTAATTAATCCTATGCTGGCGTATTCACGTGTTAAACTTCCTTTATGTGGACTCCCTCCAGACCCTGGCCACTGGCCTAGAAAGAGGAGCACATGTTATGTAAGGGTTGTCACGAGCAATAGTAAAAATGATAATGATACAAAAGAGTACAATAGCAATATATACTTGTATCCATCGAGGGCCCCCTCAAACCCCCAAACTGGACAAACGTATATACAGGGTTTATCATTATTGTTAAAGGTATAGTATCAGTGACCCACGTACACCACAGTTATATAACCGCAGTGACATTAGTTTCAAATGCATTTAAACAATTGTCTCACCCGGGGCTCCCTACCAACCCACAGGCGAGGTGTAAGAACCAGATGTCTGCAGCTATTGGTATGAAAGCCATCTGCCAACCGCATGGTAACAGTAAATAGCATTAAAGACCCACAGCATTGTTAACAAGATTTCAGTATCTCTTATACCAGTCTCTTTGGACCTACAAGCATTGAAGTAGCGGTATGACCTAGACCATAAAATTGGAAATGCGATATGCCTTATTTTGGGCACTTAATATTAGCAAGCTACAACATATAAAAAAATGTATACACTAGTCCATGTACCTTGTAATGTAATGCAAAAGAACACTCTCTGAATGTATGGAATAAATTATGCTCTACCGATAACCAATTACATATTACTTATAGCCAAATAGAGAAAATAAGAATGTTAGCCTTAGTGGCCGCTAAACACCAAAAAGGAACATGACAAAAGATATGGGTGTGTGAACATTCACATTCAACATGCAATCAAAGAGGAGAAAAAGAAATAAAAAGAAAAGAAGAAAAAATATGTGAATATAATTATATACCTTATAGTCTAAAGAAGTCATACACATCCCAGTGTTATTAGGCAATATATGAACCTCAATGGAGGCAAACAAAACATTGGTACACATTTTGTACATGAACATTAAGTATGTAGAAAGATAAACATGTGTATAGAGACAACTGAAGGGTATATATTCACAGTTCTGTTAGTAGCCTTTAGCTTAGGTTCAATCTTGTTCAAGTTCTCCTTAGCAGGCTCATACACAGACAGCAGTCAACCTACTCCCATTTTATAAACTAGCAACTGAAGCAGGATAAGTCTCGCCGGATCCCTATAATGTGGAATGCTCTGAGGCACTGTTACACGGTCACACCCGCTGTATACCCAAAGTAGGTCCACACAGTCAGTTACTGGTATCGGTCTACCTGAAGTCCAGTTGAGAGCATTCTGCTGGTCTCTTAACATGCTGAATTCAAAACTGTGTGGGACCGCCGCTGGGTTATTTACCTCACCAGGCATTCGCCATTTCCCCTTTGGTGTCGTTTTAACAACCTGAAGGATTGTGATGTCTGTCAGTGAGGTATTGTGCTGCGACTCTTGTTTCTTTTGAGCAGGTCGATTCAGATGTGTCACATGGGTTGAACGTAGGATGGTAAGAAGTTGGTTTGGCGCAGTAATAGAGTAGATCGCTTTAATCTTTTTAAGACACGCAGTGTCATCCAGTGCTAGCTCTCTCTCCCGATGGCACTCATTTGTTGGTAATAAT
Organism: Bombina bombina; assembly: GCF_027579735.1. NCBI lineage: Eukaryota > Metazoa > Chordata > Amphibia > Anura > Bombinatoridae > Bombina > Bombina bombina. The sequence continues at coordinate 533,632,419 of NC_069503.1, forward strand.
GCCTTCTGCCTTTTAACTGAAAGGCTCCTTTCTTCAATAGGCTTCAGGCTAGGCGTTACCACGTTCACTATGTCCACGCTGTTTTGTTGAATTGTGTATCCGCCATTTCCCCAGGCTGCGGCTACTTCACTCCTAAGTCTTGCAAAATGTTCGCCTAATGTACTGGCGATCTGTTCAAGCGAGATAGCTTCCTCTAGCTCCATCTGGTATGCTTAGCAAATAATTCCCCGTTAAACATAAGCAGGATCAGTACTCTCAAAGGACCTCGTAACAAAAGAGGTCCGAAGACACTCCACTGTGGGGGTTGGTTAGGAGGCCTCGGCTTCAATGAGCTTGAGTCTGGCTTCCAAATATTGGTTTCGGGCTTGGTATGGGTTCTTGGTGTTGTAATAAAGTTGAATTTAAAGCTTTTCCCCCAAAAAAATTTGTAAAACAGCTCACATTTTATTTGAAATGTCAGGAGCTCCTCTAAAACACAACCTGCTGCTCCGGCTGTAGGCTCAGTCCCCTTTATTTTGTTTTATTTAAATTATATTTAAATTAGGGGGTGTTAGGGTTAGACTTAAGTTTAGGGGTTAATACATTTAATTTAGTTGCGACGACGTTGAGGGCGGCAGATTAGGGGTTAATAAATTTAGGTAGGTGTCGGCGATGTTAGGGGCGGCATATTAGGGGTTAATAAAATGTAACTAGTGTTTGCGATGCGGGAGTGCAGCAGTTTAGAGGTTAATATATTTACTGAAGTGGCGGTGATGTCCGGTCGGCAGATTAGGGGTTAAAAAATTTATTTACGTGTTTGCAATGTGGGGGGGGGGGCTCGGTTTAGGGGTTAATAGGTAGTTTATGGTTGCTAGTGTACTTTGTAGCACTTTAGTTATGAGTTTTATGTTACGGTGTTAGCCCATAAAACTCTTAACTACTGACTTTTAAATGCGGTAGGAGTCTTGACAGGAGAGGGTCTACCGCTCACTTCTTCCAAGACACGTAATATCGGCATTAGGAAAATCCCATTGAAAAGATCGGATATGCAATTGACGTAAGGGAATTTGTGGTATGCTCGAGTCGCGGAAGAAAAGTGAGCGGGACACCTGTACCTGCCAGACTCGTAATACCAGCGGGCGCTAAAAAGCAGCGTTGGGACCTCTCAACGCTATTTTTTAAGGCTAATGCAAGACTCGTAATCTAGCTGTTTGTTTGGCGCCATTCAGAAAGCTGCCTCTGGCGCCATCTGCTGTATCTTTTTGGCATAATACAAGTTATACACAGATTAAAAACAATATTTCAATTACAACTTAACAATTTTAATTTCATCACATTTTTATTTACACATTGTTAACTTAATGCAATACCACTGACATGATAGATTAAATAATGTACTATTTGTTCCTTGTACTGTCGCTATACACCTGTTTGCAAAATATTGACCATTCAAACTCCCTATTTAATTTATTTGGGACCATTATTCCCAATCTATTTAGCCAGTACATTTCTTTCTGTTTTAAGAGTTTCTCATGGTCACCTCCCTTTCTCTGAGGGCCTACGTAAACAATTACTTGCCATCTCATTTGGCTTATGCTATGTCCCTTTTCTAAGAAGTGGTGTGCCACTGGGGCATCCTTAACCCCACATCTAATATTGGAGCAGTGTTGACTCATTCTGTTTCTGACTTTTCTCACCGTCTCTCCAATATAGATGAAGGAACATGGACATTTTATTAAATAAATTGCATATGTGGTCTCACATTTAAAAACATTCCTTATTTCCAATTTTTGACCACTTCTGGGATGAAGAAATTCTTTCCATTTAATTATTGAGCTACAGCTCATACAACCAAAGCAAGGATAGCAACCTAGATTTTTTTCCCTAGAAATCTTTGTTCTTTCTGCCTGGTAGGCACTATATCAGACTCCAAAATTCAAACGGATTTCCAGCCTCCAAGATATAGTTAAAAGACCTTTACTCTTTTATACAGGGTCCATAATGCAAAAAAACAACAACGTTTGACACCAGCAATTGGTTCTTAGTCATGTCCTATATCAGACCTGACAAAATGGTCGCTTAAATTGTTTACTCTCTTATATGCAATGATTGGTCATTCTTGAAATTCCTTAACTTGACTATTGCATTGTTTAAGGATAGGCCAATGTTTCTTTATTATTTTGGCTATTTAATTACCATGGGTACTATATTGAGAGGTAAAAACATTCTTTTCTTTTTTATCTACATTTGAAGCAACCTTTTTTAAATTTTGGCTGCATTTGTCCACCACAGCCTTGGGGTACCCTCTATCCAAAATTTTCTTTTGCATCTCATGGGATCTTATAACTAAATTGTGTGGTTCTGTTACTATCCTGTTGACCCTTATCAATTGGCTTTTAGGGAGTGATTCTACCAGATTACGTGGATGGAAGCTATTGTATTGTAGTAATGTGCTTCTATCAGTTTCCTTTGTGCACAGGTCAAACTCCAATCTAGCACCTTTTTTGTAAACTGTTGTGTCCAGGAACATTATAGAATTCTCACTATGATTTAGTGTAAATTCCAAGCCTCTGACTGCCACATTTAATTCTAAAACAAACTCTATCAAGGAGTCCATGTTGCCCCACCATACGCCAAACACATCATGGATTAGGCGCCACCAGGTGCCCCTATGAAGTTTGAATAGATCATTCTCATAAATTATCTTTTCCTCTAGCATATTCATGAATAGGTTGGCGTATGATGTGGCAACGTTGGACCCCATTGCAGTTCCCTTAATCTGAATAATACCATTATTTTCTGCTCTCTGCAGGCATGCCAACAATTCCCTCTTTATCTTGTGTACTGGGGTTTGCTCTAATTGCTTATATGTGGCTATGTCACTAAGCTGTTGTTTTATTTCTTCCACATAATATTGGCTGTCCATGATGACAGTAGCTCCTCCCTTGTCCACCCCATTTAACACTATTTTGTCAGATATGTTTCGACCTCCTCACCGGCAATTTTTTTGCATCTGTGTTTCCTCCCTGCTTGTTTCTTCTCTGCTCAGACTCGTGGAAATCGACGCTGTCTCAGCTGCCGTATCTCCTTCCGTGTCCGGGGTAATAACAGCGAGTGACCGGTAAAATATACATGCCGCACTTGTATGCGGTGCCGAGTACCATAGTGTAAGGTCGGGTTACCATAGAAATGAATTAATTCTCAATAAATACGGCTTTAAATGGAAGCATTAACACAACGTTAACTTACATATACACGAAAAGAGCGACTGCACGTAAATCCACTAAATATTTAAATGGAAACCTGGTACTAAAATGGAGCCATAAATTACTTTTAGCTGCCGGCAACTTTGGTAGCTTACACCTCCATTTTTAACGGCTCGATGGAAATGAGCCCTTAGTTGGGAATTGGCTTTACAAGAGCGTTTAGCTCTTTTGCTTCCCAAAAATAAAAAAAAACTATTCTAAAAAAATAAAACACCCAAAAAAAGCCTATCACTAAACCCCACGATGGTTCTCGCCCACTGTGGTGCTCCTCATCTATCCCGGTGGTGGTCTTCTATATTCATCCATCTTCTTTTCTTCTTATCTTCAGATCTTCAGTCCTCTACTTCCTTATGCGGTCATGAATGTGAGGTATCCCCTTTATATAGGGATGCCCTTGCATTCCTATTGGCTGATTTTCAGTTGCTATGGGCCCAAGAACACAGAGACCAAGGTTCAATGAAGCTATAAATAAATGTTTCCTGTAAGCTATGCCATGTATGCTAATACACCTCTAAAATGTACATTGTAGCCATTTCAGAGTGTCTTTCACATGTGCAAAATAATAGAATGATTCCAAATCGTCTGAATACTTGCAAATATGTCCAAAAGGACATTTTGTGGCTTTATCACATGCATTTAGGTGTTAAATCTGAAAAGGCAAAACTTGTCTTGAAAAGGAGTTGAACATTTATTGAAAATGGATTGTGATCGCCAAGAACATTGTGGCCCTATGTTAAAAGTAGGGATTTTATAGAGCAAACAAAAACACAATCAAGTGTGTGGGAAATAGCCAAAACATATTGTGATTGCTTCAAATGGGAATTTGGCCTTTCCATGTCTTTTTCAAGACAAAATGTTGTGATCAAGTCGAGGGTCTGCTTACATTTAATAAAGTTTATAAAATAAATTGAAAGGTCTAAGTTCAAATTGAAAACAATGAAAAAGTCTGGTCGTATAGCTCCCCTGAAATCCAAATAGGAAAACATATTTCAAAAGATAAAGGAACTACTTGCAGGTAAGTTCCATAGTCCTTATCCTGGAAAGTTTCACTGCAGCAGAGGTCTCCTTCAGTATAAAGCAGGGGCGCGATATAGATCGTAGTTTGCGGCGCAAGCGAGGGAACCCACGTCGCCCGCAGTTTCAGCTCGCAACTCGAGCTATCCTATATACACCGCCGTCAGATGCTAACGTGCCGTAAGTCGGATAAACCAGCGATGTCCAGAAATCTGTGCAAGTACAAATTTCTGGCGTCGCCAGTGACTTACGGCACGTTAGAAACTGCCGGCGCCTACAATACCTGACTAAAGTCTAAATCACCCGCACTATCTAACACACCTCCCTAACATAGCCCGACACGTCTAACACGCCTCCCTAACTGATCGGAACAGCCAATAGAATGCAAGCTCAATCTGATTGGCTGATTGGTTCAGCCAATCGGATTGAACTTGAATCTGATTAGCTGATTCAATCAGCCAATAAGATTTTTCTACCTTAATTCCGATTGGGTGATAGAATCCTATCAGCCAATCGGAATTCGACGGACGCCATCTTGGATGACGTCATTTAAAGAACCTCATTCGTCGGGAAGTCGTCGTGCCGGATGGATGCTCCGCGGCGGAGGAGCGAAGAGAGAAGATTGAAGATGCCGATTTGCTTGAAGACATCGCCAATGGAAGAAGACTCTCTGCCGCTTGCTTCAAGACATCGCCCGGATGGAAGAAGACTTCACTGCCGCTTGCTTCAAGACATCGCCCGGATGGAAGAAGACTTCACTGCCGCTTGGATAGACATCGCCCGAATCGGATGAGGAGTTCGGCCCGGTTGGGTGAAGACAAGGTAGGGAGATCTTCAGGGGGGTAGTGTTAGGTTTATTTAAGGGGGGTTTGGGTTAGATTAGGGGTATGTGGGTGGTGGGTTGTAATGTTGGGGGGTGGTATTGTGATTTTTTTTACAGGCAAAAGAGCAGTTTTCTTTGGGGCATGCCCCGCAAAGGGCCCTTTTAAGGGGTGGTAAGGTAAAAGAGCTTTGAACTTTATTTAATTTAGAATAGGGTAGGGAATTTTTTTATTTTGGGGGGCTTTATTATTTTATTAGGGGGCTTAGAATAGGTGTAATTAGCTTAAAAATATTGTAATCTTTTTTTTATTTTTTGTAATTTAGTGTTTTGTTTTTTTTGTAATTTAGTTTAGTTTTTTTTAATTGTATTTTTAGATAGATATTTGTAGTTTATTTAATTTATTGATAGTGTAGGTGTATTTGTAACTTAGGTTAGGATTTATTTTACAGGTAATTGGGTAATTATTTTAACTAGGTAGCTATTAAATAGTTCATAACTATTTAATAGCTATTATACCTAGTTAAAATAATTAACAATTTACCTGTAAAATAAATATAAACCCTAACATAGCTACAATGTAATTATTAATTATATTGTAGCTATCTTAGGGTTTATTTTATAGGTAAGTATTTAGATTTAAATAGGAATATTTTAGTTTATAATATCAATTAGATTTATTTAATAAGAATTTAGCTAGGGATGTTAGGGTTAGATAGAGTTAATATAGTTAATATAAATACTATAGTAACTATATTAACCCTAATATAATTAGGGTTAATATAGTTAATATATATAATGTAATAACTATATTAACTATAATATACTTAGGGTTAATATAGATAATATAGCTGGTGGCGGGGTAGGTAGATTAAATTAGGGGTTAATAATTTACTATAGATGGTGGCAGTGTAAGGGGCTTACATTAGGGGTTAATACTATTAATATAGGTGGCGGCGGTGTAGGGAGGGCAGGTTATAGGGCAAAAGAGCTGTTTACGTTGGGGCAAAGCCCCGCAAAAGGCCCTTTTAAGGGCTGGTAATAGAGATAATTGTTTTAGGGGGATTAGATTAGGGGTTAATAATATTAATATAGCTGGGGGCGGTATAGGGGGATTAGATTAGGGGTTAATAATTTTTATATAGGTGGCGGCGGTGTAAGGGGTCAGATTAGGGGATAGATAAGGTAGATGGCGGCAGTGTAAGGGGTTCACAGTAGGGGGTTAGTTTATGTAGATGGCGGTGGGGTCCATGAGCGGCGGTTTAGGGGTTAAATACTTTATTAGGGATTGCGGCAGGGGATCGCGGTTGACAGGGAGATAGACATTGCGCATGCGTTAGGTGTTAGGTTTTATTTAGCAGATCGCGGTTGACAGTTAGATAGACATTGCGCATGCGTTAGGTGTTAGGTTTATTTAGCAGCTAGTTTAGAGAGTTACGGGGCTCCAATAGTCAGCGTAAGGCTTCTTACGGCTGCTTTTTGTGGCGAGGTGAAAATGGAGTAAGATTTCTCCATTTTCGCCATGTAAGTCCTTACGCTGTATATTGGATACCAAACTGCGCGGGTTTGGTATACCTGCCTATGGCCCAAAAAACTACGGGCGACGGCAGAAATATACGCTCGTAACTTCTAGGTTACGCCGTATATAGGATACCAAACCCGCGCAAATATTGGCGTCGCCGGCTTTTGCGGGTGACGATTTTTATCGGATCGAGGCCCAGATAAGGCCCTCCACTGTAGATCCTGTGGATGTGACATCAATATGCACCTACAACTTACTATCACAACATTAGCTAAATCTAGGTTCCAATAATCTTATGTTTAAAACGCATTACTGATTGCATGGTAAATGCATATGTTTCACAACATTCTATGGGCCAGATTACAAATGGAGCGCTATTTAGCGCTCACACTTGACTACTAATACCGATGAAAGTAAACTTGTTATTCATGAGTTAGCATGCTATTACAAGTTGAAAGTAAAAAGTTAGCTCGCAAGCAAAATTTGATGCATGCTAATTATAGGACTTTGGATATCGCGTTAACTTCTTCTCGCCATAGACATCGATGGAGAATGAAAATCGCATTTAACCAATAACGCTATACCCAACATGAGTTATGTATATTTTACATTCCAATGTTCTTCACATAGAACATTATATATATATATATATATATATATATATATATATATATATATAGTATCTCACAAAAGTGAGTACACCCCTCACATTTTTGTAAATATTTTATTACATCTTTTCATGTGACAACACTGAAGAAATTACACTTTGCTACAATGAAAAGTAGTGAGTGTACAGCCTGTATAACAGTGTAAATTTGCTGTCCCCTCAAAATAACTCAACCATTAATGTCTAAGCTGTTGGCAACAAATGTGAGTACACCCCTAATAGGTTATGTCCAAATTGGGCCCAATTAGCCATTTTCCCTCCCCAGTGTCATGTGACTCATTAGTGTTACAAGGTCTCAGATGGGAATGAGTAGCAGGTGTGTTAAAATTGGTGTTATCGCTCTCACACTCTCTCATACAGGTCACTGGAAGTTCATCATAGCACCTCATGGCAAAGAACACTCTGAGGATCTGAAAAAAAGAATTATTGCTATACATAAAGATGGCCTAGGCTATAAGAAGATTGCCAAGATCCTAAAACTGAGCTGCAGCACGGTGGGCAAGACCTTATAGCGGTTTCACAGGACAGGTTAAACTCAGAACAGGCCTCACCATGGTTAACCAAAGAAGTTAAGTGCACATGCTCAGCGTCAAATCCAGAGGTTATCTTTGGGAAATAGACGTATGAGTGCTGCCATCATTGCTGCAGAGGTTGAAGGGGTAGGGGGTCAGCCTGTCAGTGCTCAGACCATACGCCGCACACTGCATCAAATTGGTCTGCATGGCCGTCATCCCAGAAGAAAGCCTCTTCTAAAGATGATGCACAAAAAAAGCCTGCAAACAGTTTGCTGAAGACAAGCAGACTAAGGACATGAATTACTGGAACCATGTCCTGTGTTCTGATGAGACCAAGATAAACTTATTTGGTTCAGATGGTGTCAAGTGTGTGGGGTGTGAGTGTCATGGCCTGGGTCTGCATGAATGCTGCCAGCACTGGGGAGCTACAGTTCATTGAGGGAACCATGAATGCCAACATGTTCTGTACATACTGAAGCAGAGCATGATTCCCTCCCCACCTCCAAGATGACCACTGCCTTGCTAAAGAAGCTGAGGTTAAAGGTGATGAACTGCCCAAGCATGTCTCCAGACCTAAACCCTATTGAGCATCTGTGGCGCACCCTCAAACGGAAGGTGGGGGAGTGCAAAGTCTCTAACATCCACCAGCTCAGTGATGTCATCATGGAGGAGTGGAAGAGGACTCCAGTGGCAACCTGTGAAGCTCTGGTGAACTCCATGCCCAAGAGGTTTAAGGCAGTGCTGGAAAATATTGACACTTTGGGCTCAATTTGGACATTTCCACTTAGGGGTTTACTAACTTTTGTTGCCAACGGTTTAGGCATTTATGGCTGTTTGTTGAGTTATTTTGAGGGGACAGCAAATTTACAACGTTATACAGCCTGTACACTCACTACTTTACATTGTAGCAAAGTGTAATTTCTTCAGTGTTGCCACATGTAAAGATATAATAAAATATTTACAAAAGTGTGAGGGTTGTACTCACTTTTATGATATACTCTCTCTCTCTCTCTCTCTCTCTCTATATATATATATATATATATATATATATATATATATATATAAATATATATATATATACACATATATATATATATATACACACATATATATATATATATATATATATATATATATATATATATATATATATATATATATATATATATATATATAAGAAGTAAGTGAGTTGAATCCAGCACCATAGGTTTTAGTAAAGTTTCTTTCCCACCTGTGTGCACGTTACCAAGGAGTATCAGCCAAACTCCAGTGTATACAGTCCATGTAGAAAATAAGGTAACAGCACCACAGCACACAATCTTCTTTTAAAGGTGAAAAATCTTTATTTGAGGTTTAGCAACCAGTAAAAAAGCGACGTTTCGGACCTACATAGTCCTTAATCATGCATAAGTTAAAATCAAACAAACAGACTTTAAAAAGGGTATCTGGACCAATCATGCTTCAAATCTCAGTGTTAATTGGTTTAACCCATACCTATCCAGGTTTATAAATTTCAACAACACAGTGACCTCTAGTGGTACCAGAATATATTCCATCATTTAAAACCATTATAAAAACAAATACAAATCATAATCTCTATTCAGACCATATGGATGTAATGTGTTCAGACGTTTAATCCACCATACTTCTTTCTGTTTTAGTTTTAGTTCCCTATTACCCCCTCTTCTATGATGGGGGATATGGTCAATCACTTGAAAGCGAAGCTGGCTTACTGTATGGCCCATATTTGTAAAATGTGCTGATACTGGAAGTGACATATCTTTTGATTTAATGGATGCTTTATGTTGACTAAACCTATCCCTGGCGGCTTGGGTGGTCTCGCCAATGTAACAAAGGCCACATGGGCATTTAAGTAGGTAGATTGCATAGTTAGTTTGGCATGTATATAACCCATTGATTGTATATTGCTTTCTTTTGTCATTTTGTGCTAAGAATTTCCCTTTAATAACTGAATTACATTGGGCACAGTGTAAGCAGGGGTAACAGCCTTTATTAGGGGTAGTTAAGTAATTTACATCAGACATTTTAGTTGTACCTATGTCAGCTTTTACTATGTGATCCCTAAGATTTTTTACCCTTCTATATGATGGCATAGGAGGGAGTTTAAATGATTCTATCTCTGGATTATATTTTGACAAAAGGTGCCAGTGTTTTCTTACTATTCTAAAGATGTCATTACTCTTGTCACTGTATTCCATTGAAAGCACTAATCTATCTGTTCCTTTCTCTGTTGGTTTTTTATCATGTATTCTATCCAAATCCTGAATGTTTTTAGCGATATTTTCTTTTGGATATCCTCTTTGGATAAATTTATTGCCCATAGACACTAGTCTTTCTGGCAATACTTTTTGATCTCTAACTATTCTTTTAGTACGCAAAAGTTGACTCCTGGGTATGGATTTAAAAACAGTATCAGGATGGAAACTTTCATATCGCAGCAGAGTATTTCTATCTGTGGGTTTTACATATAGATCTGTACTTAATGTATTTCCATGTCGATATACAGTTGTATCCAGAAAGTTAATCTTTTGGATAGAGTAAGTAAGGGTAAATCTTAGGCCTGTCATGGAGGCATTGATATCCTCAACAAACTGTATCAGGGACTCCAATGAGCCCCCCCATATGCCAAAAATATCATCTATATACCTTAGCCACAGCTTACAATGGCTGATGAATGGCTGATTAGTGTAGACAAATTTGTTTAGAATACATGATAAAAAACCAACAGAGAAAGGAACAGATAGATTAGTGCTTTCAATGGAATACAGTGACAAGAGTAATGACATCTTTAGAATAGTAAGAAAACACTGGCACCTTTTGTCAAAATATAATCCAGAGATAGAATCATTTAAACTCCCTCCTATGCCATCATATAGAAGGGTAAAAAATCTTAGGGATCACATAGTAAAAGCTGACATAGGTACAACTAAAATGTCTGATGTAAATTACTTAACTACCCCTAATAAAGGCTGTTACCCCTGCTTACACTGTGCCCAATGTAATTCAGTTATTAAAGGGAAATTCTTAGCACAAAATGACAAAAGAAAGCAATATACAATCAATGGGTTATATACATGCCAAACTAACTATGCAATCTACCTACTTAAATGCCCATGTGGCCTTTGTTACATTGGCGAGACCACCCAAGCCGCCAGGGATAGGTTTAGTCAACATAAAGCATCCATTAAATCAAAAGATATGTCACTTCCAGTATCAGCACATTTTACAAATATGGGCCATACAGTAAGCCAGCTTCGCTTTCAAGTGATTGACCATATCCCCCATCATAGAAGAGGGGGTAATAGGGAACTAAAACTAAAACAGAAAGAAGTATGGTGGATTAAACGTCTGAACACATTACATCCATATGGTCTGAATAGAGATTATGATTTGTATTTGTTTTTATAATGGTTTTAAATGATGGAATATATTCTGGTACCACTAGAGGTCACTGTGTTGTTGAAATTTATAAACCTGGATAGGTATGGGTTAAACCAATTAACACTGAGATTTGAAGCATGATTGGTCCAGATACCCTTTTTAAAGTCTGTTTGTTTGATTTTAACTTATGCATGATTAAGGACTATGTAGGTCCGAAACGTCGCTTTTTTACTGGTTGCTAAACCTCAAATAAAGATTTTTCACCTTTAAAAGAAGATTGTGTGCTGTGGTGCTGTTACCTTATTTTCTACATGGACTATATATATATATATATATATAAAAATATAGGTATAGATATATTAGACATACAGCAAATAGGAATATCTATTTAAAAATACATAGACCATTTTCCCATATGTGAAGAACATTGGGATGTAAAATATTTACAGTACATGCATAGTAAAACAAATGATTAAATATTACAACTAAGTGAACATTATTTTTCATGGTTTTGGGTATTTATGATAAAGTAATTTTTATTATTTTGTAGTAAAGGCACAATAACAAAAAACAAAGGGAACAAAGGAACAGTCCATAATAACATAAATCTTGGTTTCCGAATGTTACATGGTAAGTGGTGTAAAAATTATTACAAGATACTATATCAATAAATACCGTAAATTGTGGGTCTTCTTTCCCATTGAAAACCTATACACTTCAACTGTTATAATAAAGAAGGTAATGTACTAGAAAACTGTCTTGAGTGTAAATCTTTGGTATTGCTAAACACAATAAATCTCGCTTTGACCCAACAAAACAACATATTTCCAAGAAGAGAAACAACATAATAAAGGACTACCAAGAGGAAAAGAAATGAAAGTAAAGTAAAGAGAGGGAAATAAGATACAGAGAAGGGATTATCTCCTGACCACGTTACTCCTAGCATGATGTGTATTGAGTGTACATTTTACTATTTTTCTAATTACCTATTTTTCCCCTGTCACAACGGAGGGCCAAATGCACATGGGGGATAGGTGTCCAGTGGGAAGGACTTTGGTGACTTAGGATGGTATGCTAAGCCATATTATGTAGAACCCAATAATACCAAACCTTCTGGAAGGTTTCTTGGGAGTCTAGGGTAAATGCTACCATTGCTGACATATTGTAGTAAAATTTGATCTTGAGTATGATTTCCTCCCAGGAGGGGGCACCCTCTTTCCAATGACGGGCTATACATACCTTTGTGGCTGTGCATGTTATCTTAATGAACAAGTTGATGTGTTTATTAAATTCCCTAAGTCTAAAGTGAAGTAGGGCTTGCTCCATGGATAAATGGATTGGGCTTTCTAAAATAGAACTTAAAAACCGAGATAGTTGGTTCCAGATTCTATGCGTGTGGGGGCAGTCCCACCACATGTGTTTATAATCCCCTTCCTCACCGCACCCTCTATAACAAAGTCTGGATCTATTTCTGGAGGAGTGTGAGGTTATCTGTGGTGTAAGATACCAGCGGAAGTTGGTTTTAATGCAGTTTTCCAGCATATCTGCACTCAATAATCCTTTCCCTGCATTGTAAAGAATTGTGTGCCATTCCTGAATTTCCATTTCTTTATTAATATCTTTTTCCCATTTGGTCTGCAGAGTGGATTTAAAGTTTCCTGTGGCTAATTCGATTTTGTGATAAAGCCTTGAGATAGTATTCTTGGGTCTAGATGTAACACTACACATATTTTCTAACATGGAGGGAGGGTTTTTAACTATGGCTGGTAAAAGAGATTGAATGATAGTGGTGAGCTGTAGATATAGGAACCACTCTAGTTTAATTGGCTGAAGTTTATCTTGTAACTGGGAGTAGTTCAGCACTTTACCCCTTTCCAGGAGGTCTGCTATTCTATATAGTCCTCTATTTTCCCATTTTTTTAAGATCTGGACCAGTTCCTGTCTGACTATGCATGCAAATGGAGTTTTAGTGGAGTGTTGGGGAAGTAGAGCCAAAGAGGTGGTCAACCTGGACCATTGTTTAATCATAAAATCTATAACAGGGAATTTGTGGGATTTTCTATTAATGCATCTCTTTGGGTCCCAAAGAATCAGATCGCGTGGTATAAACCCCGCAATATCCGATTCAAGTTGTGTCCATACAATGTCCTTGTCAGGGTCATTATGAAGGGCTGTCTGTGCCAGTCTGGCTGCTTGGTAGTAGTGTTTAAAGTTTGGTGCCCCCACCCGCCCAACTTTCTATTTCTGTTGAGGATAGCTGTGGAAATTCTAGCTTTTTTGTTTCCCCTTATAAAACTATTTACACGTTTTTGGAGGTCGTCTAGGTCTGGGGCTGGGATTCCTATCGGTATCCTTGGCAATACCATCATTTTGATCGCTGACAGCCTACCAAACCACGAGAATCTTAGTTTACTCCAATTATTTAAATCTTGTTTTATAGATTTGTACATGGGAGGGTAATTGGCATGATATAAGTCTGTAGAGTGTTTTGTAAGATTGATTCCTAGGTATCTAAGGTGGTGTCTGGCCCATTTAAATTCAAAATTAATCTCTATCAGTTTTTTAGTTGGTTCTGGAAGTTGTATAGGTAGAGCTTCACATTTCTCTAAGTTAATTTTATAACCCGATATTAATGAAAAGGAGTTAAGGGTGTGGTAAAGGTTTGGCAATGTTATCAACGGTTTTGACAGGGAGAGGAGGATATCATCTGCGAAAAGTGTGAGCTTGTATTCCCTCTGTTTAATCTTAATTCCTGAAATATCTGGGGATTTTCTAATATGTTGGGCCAGTGGTTCTATGCAAATTGCAAACAACAAAGGGGACAAAGGGCATCCCTGACGGGTCCCATTCAGAACCGCAAATCTTTCCGACCCATGGCTCTAACACTCGCTGAGGGGGTGGAATATACTTTTTGAATTGCGTCTATAAATTTTCCTGTGATACCCATCTGATTTAAAACTGCCTGCATGTACTTCCAGTCCACTCTGTCGAACGCCTTCTCCGCGTCCAGGGAAAGGAGCAGAGAAGGCGTTTTCGTCTCATGTAGATAGTCTATTGGGGTCACCATTCTCCTAATATTGTCTGGAGCTTCCCTGTTTTGAATAAAACCAACTTGGGGAGTAGATGTTTAAGGAGATTAGCCAGGATCTTTGTAAATATTTTTAGGTCCTGGTTTAGGGAGTACTATAATCTTGGCCTCTAACAATTCAGGCGAAATAGTGTGGCCCCGCAGTATGGAGTTGTAGAATTGAACTAGATGCGATGTGAGTGTTGGTTTAAATAATTTGTAGTAGTCGCCTGGGAAGCCGTCAGGGCCCGCAGCTTTACCTGCTTTAAATCTCTGAGGACTCCCATTACCTCCCTATCCGTAATGTCTGCATTTAGTGAGTCTAGATCTTGTTGGCTAATTTTGGGCAAAGCAGCCTCCTCCAGAAAAGTGTCTAATGAGTTCTGCGTCAGCACTGACATATTTACTTTCTGTCCGTCATATAAAGATCCATAATAAGTCGCGAATGTGTTAACTATGTCTTTAGGGTTTGAAGTCAGAACCCCCTTTGAATTATATAGGGTAGGAATAGACATGTCTCTAGTTCTGTTTCTAATTTTATGTGCCAAAAATTTGTCCGGCTTGTTTGCGTATAAGAAATATTTAGATTGGAGTCTTAGTCCCGCTCTGATCGATTGGTCAGTGAGTAGTTTGTCGAGCATGAGTCGCTTGTCCTGTAGTGTTCTATATAGGCTAGTGGAACCAGTGACTTTATGGCATTTTTCCAAGTCTGCTATTTCCAGCTGAAGAGAGTTAAAGAGTATATATTTTTTTTTTTATTGAGTTACTACTCAGGGTGTGCTGTTCATTGCTATTTGGATTGCGCTCTGTTACAGACTTGGATTTGGATTCTGGACTCTTTGGATTTTCTCTGCCCTTTGTTACTTCGTTGGGTTTACTGTTTACATTGATCTCAGAACTGGACATTGACTGTAATTTGCTTTAACCCCTTGTACTTCACTGGATTGTTTTCCTTTATGTTGCTCACCTGGATTGTCCTTGACTATGCTTTAGCCTGAACCCTTGTGATGGTTGCATGTACTACACCAGCTTCTTCACCATCCACTGGGTTCACACACCATAATTGTATCTCAGTGTATCCACATGCCTCATATGTTTGAGGACTTCTAATGTGATTTGCCATTTGTCTGTTTTTAATAACTTCAATTTTGAATGAAACGGTTTTACACTATGTTCTTGCACTTTATTTCTTTTGCATAACCCTGAGGGAGCGTGAAGGAAACAGACTACCAGCCTCCATCAGGACTGAAAGTCCATACTCTAAGAGGAGAAAGGCACATACTCTGAGAGGAGAAGGATACTACCGTCTGGATCTACCATTACTGCCACACCAGGACTGAGGAAGTTTTTACACTTGCAAGAGGCGGCAACTAACCTCATATGATTGAGGTTTGTTCTAGTAAGTGCATAAGTGCAATACCTACCAGATTTACCTGCTTTTCATCTATTTGATATTTAGTCCTCACTAAAGACAACTAAATTGACTTTTCACTTTATGATTTTTTGAATTACTTAATATTATTGGGAACTACTATCACTCTCAAAACCAGTGACATCACATTGTGATTCCATACTACTTAACAGAGTGTCCTCATGTAATCGTATACATGGTTATTTATCTTTATTCCTTTACATAATTTTATTACCACCATAGTGAGAACAGGGATTCATTCCTAGGATAAGCGCTGTTCCTCTCTCTTTCTTTTAAAGAGTATTTTTGCTTTACGTTTAACATGCAACTTAGTTTGGATTAACAACCCTCTCATGACTGACTTGTGTGCCACCCACACCTGTATAGGGTTATCTACTGTGTTTGTGTTGAGGTTCCAGTATTCCACTATGTGCTTAAGTATCGACTCCTTATGGGTTGGGTTTTTCAGCATTGTAGGATCAAACGTCCAACTTCTTGTATTATTAGGCGGGAGGAGCCCTTTCAACTTTATTAAAACCAAGGAGTGGTCAGACCAAACACACGAATGAATAGAGGAAAATTTGGCTCAGAAAAATGTAATCTAGTCTAAAGTATTTGCGATGTGCTGTAGAAAAAAATGTGTGGTCAGATGTTATGCCATATAAAGCCTTCCACGAGTTCAATAGGTTGTGTTCCTCCATGGTCTTTAGAATTGAGTTAATCTTTCTGTTTTTCCTATGTTGTGCGTCAGTGAGATGGATGTTTGATGTTTGGGGCTGTGGGTATAGGGAAACATTAAAGTCGCCAGCCAGGAAAATCCTAGCTGTGTTCCAACTAGTGAGGAGGTATGATAGATTGGTGAAGAACTGTCCCTGGTGCTCATTTGGAGCGTATAAGTTACAGAAAACCAGTTCTATCTCATTTATGGTGCCCTTGATGGTAAGGTATCTACCCTCTTTGTCAATGATAGAGTCGGTATGGTGGAAGTTCAGAGAGGAGTGTAGGAGGATAGACACCCCTCTCTTTTTCTGGTTAACCGTCAAGTGATAGTGTAGAGGAAACTGTCTTTCCCAATATTTAGGCACCTGTGAGGTCATTAAATGGGTCTCTTGTAGAAATATAACGTTAGCCCCTAAAAGTTTGTATTGTGACATTGCCTTTCTTCTCTTTATATCGGAGTTGAGGCCTCTCACATTATGTGAGAAGAGAGTGATATTAGTACCAGCCATCTAAGTGTTCAGTATGTACCCTGAATTCCCTATGTGAAAGTGTGACTCTGGTTACCTGATTTCTTGTGTAGGGCCCATCTTGCCTTGTTGTCTTTGTAGCTCCTATAAGAATTTCTGCCCAACTCCCGTGTGATAGGTACTTGTGTGGGCATAAAAGAAAGATGGCGGACGTACCGGGTCTCTTGCGCGCTCCAAAGTAAGCCTTAAATGTATGTCCGGGGCTTAAAAAGCAGATCCTCCTGTGCACCGCATGTTCATGTTGCTAGATAAACCCTTTGCAGTCCTCTGGGTGAAAAATTAAGCGGGTGTCAGCTCATCTCCCCGACCTGAATCACGGATCTTCAGGGAAAAGCCTCCATCTTGGCTGTAGGCAAACTCCACCCACTGGTTTTGGGTATTTAAGTGGAAAGGTCTCCAATATACCTATGTTTATATGTGTATACATGTGTATATATGTGTTTATATGTGTATATGTGTATGTATAACCACATATAAACATTTAAATATGCATGTACAGTGGGGAAAAAAAGTATTTAGTCAGCCACCAATTGTGCAAGTTCTCCCACTTAAGAAGATGAGAGATGCCTGTAATTTTCATCATAGGTATACCTCAACTATGAGAGACAAAATGTGAAAACAAATCAAGACAGTCACATTGTCTGATTCGGAAAGAATTTATTTGCAAATTATGGTGGAAAATAAGTATTTGGTCACCTAAAACAAGCAAGATTTCTGGCTCTCACATACCTGTATCTTCTTCTTTAAGAGGATCCTCTGTCCTCCACACATTACCTGTATTAATGGCACCTGTTTGAGGTTGTGGACAGGTGTCTTTTATACTGATAACAAGTTCAAACAGTCACACTCCCAACTCCACTATGGTGAAGACCAAAGAGCTGTTGAAGGACACCAGAAACAAAATTGTAGACTTGCACCAGGCTGGGAAGACTGAATCTGCAATAGGCAAGCAGCTTGGTGTGAAGAAATCAACTGTGGGAGCAATAATTAGAAAATGTAAGACATACAAGACCACTGATAATCTCCCTCGATCTGGGGCTCCACACAAGATCTCACCCCGTGGGGTCAAAATGATCACAAGAACGGTGAGCAAACATCCCAGAACCACATGGGGGGACCTAGTGAATGACCTGCAGAGAGCTGGACAAATGTAACAAAGGCTACCATCAGTAATACACTACGCTGCCAGGGACTCAGATCCTGCAGTGCCAGACATGTCCCTCTGCTTAAGCCAGTACATGTCTGGGCCCATCTGAAGTATGCCAGAGAGCATTTGGATGATCCAGAAGCAGATTGGGAGAATATCATTTGGTCAGATGAAACCAAAGTAGAACTGTTTGGTAGAAACATAACTTGTCGTGTTTGGTGGAGAGAGAACACCATACCTACTGTGAAGCATGGGGGTGGCAACATCATGCTTTGGGGCTATTTCTCTGCAAAGGGAACAGGACGACTGATCCGTGTACATGAAAGAATGAATGGGGCCATGTATCGTGAGATTTTGAGTGCAAACCTCCTTCCATCAGCAAGGGCATTGAAGATGAAATGTGGCTAGGTCTTCAGCATGACCATGATCCCAAACACACTGCCCGGGCAACGAAGGAGTGGCTTCGTAAGAAGCATTTCAAGGTCCTGGAGTGGCCTAGCCAGTCTCCAGATCTCAACCCCATAGAAAACCTTTGGAGGGAGTTGAAAGTCTATGTTGCCCAGCGACAGCCCCAAAACATCACTGCTCTAGAGGAGATCTGCATGCAGGAATGGGCCAACATACCAGCAACAGTGTGTGACAACCTTGCGAAGACTTACAGAAAATGTTTGACCTCTGTCATTGCCAACAAAGGATATATAACAAAGTATTGAGATGAACTTTTGATATTGACCAAATACTTATTTTCCACCATAATTTGCAAATAAATTCTTTCCAAATCAGACAATGTAATTGTCTGGATTTGTTTCCACATTTCTCTCATAGTTGAGGTATACCTATGATGAAAATTACAGGCCTCTCTCATCTTCTTAAGTGGGAGAACTTGCACAATTGGTGGCTGACTAAATACTTTTTTCCCCACTGTATACACACATATGCATATACAGTATACATACTGTACATGCAAATATTTACACATGTATATACTATATATCTTTTAACCCTTATAACTTTTTTATATTTATATGAATATTTCTTATTAGATGGTTTATATATGAGTGTAACACTTTATTTGAATGTATTGATGTTGTGTTTAGAGCAACTTTTTATTAAGTCCTAACCTTTTACTCGGTTACTTCACATAAGCGCGCCACTTGTAATCTAGCCCTAAATGAGTAGGTTTAGCACCTTATAATAATTTTGAAGGAAAATTCCTATTAAAAAAAGTGTGGTGGAATCGTAGCAGTAGCAGAAATGGATGGATTACAATCTTTATAATTATTACATAATAAATGGAAACCAGTCATGATATGTTAATAATTTAATCAAACCAGAACAAAAGACTACTTAACTTATTGGCCTCTAGTTATCAAGCCGTCAACCTCAAATACGCTGGAATTCCACAGCGTATTTGTGGCGAGGCTGATTTGCCTAAGTTATCAAGCCCTACACACCGGCAAAAGTAGAATTTTGTGACGTAAGCTACGATCCGCCGGACTCAGTCTGACACAGATCGATTCTTACTTCACTCCAGATGTGCTGAACGCAAGTTCGGCACAATCTGACTACTTTTGAAAGTTATCAAATTCCTAGCAGGTACGCTCGCCACTTTTCCGGCCCAGCGTACCTGGTATTCAATCCGCTGCCCTGGAGGCGGCGGATCCCATAGGAATCAATGGGAGTCTGACCATAGCGAAAGTTCATGTTCGCTGCTGCCCGACATCCCTTTGATTCCTATGGGAAACATCTGCACCTAAAACCCTAACATGTACCCGGAGTCTAAACACCCCTAATCTGCCCCCCCTTCACCACCGCCACCTATATTAAACATGTTAACCCCAAAACCGCCACTCCCGGAGCCCACCGCCACTCTAATAAACTTATTAACCCCTAAACCGCCGCTCCCGGACCCCGCCGCAACTATAATAAATTTATTAACCCCTATCCTGCCGATCCCGTACCCCGCTGCAACTAAATAAATTGTTTAACCCCTAAACCTCCAATTTATGGTTTCAGATATGATAAATTACTAACCATAAACAAAAATAAAAAATAAAATAAAAACCTAAACACATATAAATTGTGTAAAACACAGAAAAATCTATGGAAAACTAAAAACTAGGTCCTATATAAATGACAAGTAATGAAGACATGAGATAAGGACAGTATGCCAATTTAAAGATCAATTCATAATTTCTCTAGAATATAGGATGAGGGTAATATGTCACTCTCTGAATTTTTTATAATACTCCATTCTTTAGTAGTAAGAACTTTAGAATATGAAAATGTCCTAATAATGGTAAATTATAATCATAATAATGAACTGGATAAAGTATAATACAGCTTTGACATCCTGAACTACAGGATCGATATGTCTAAATGTCTAAAACATGCTGAATGTGCACATTCGATTACTAGCACAATATTTATATCTGTTCTTCAGTCCCGTTTTTATCAATATTACCGCTGAGCGCAAATATGTATTTTAATTAAGTCCATTTTCCATGCTTTGGAAAAAATACAAATAGTATGAGATAACTTAAAGTACATGTTTAAACCAATGCCGATCACTAGTATGATTGGAATTATCTGAATATAATATTACACCTTTGTTTTTCTGTTTCGGCTACTATCTGACAGGGAGGCGTGTGCACATACGTAATCTAGTACACATGCCACTGTAGGCAGCCACACACCCTCTGCTATCTGCCTGTCGCGGAAAAGCACAACGCGATTGGCTAAGAGAAAATAAACGTCAGACTGATTGGAGAGATCTGATTGGCCGTTAGGCCCTTAAAAGGAAGTCAGTTTGAAGGCGCGAGTTGCCTTTGATAAAGCAGATGCGAAACGCGCGTCAGGCGTTCACACTGCTTCTCCTCCGTGCCTACTTTAATTTGTGGTTTAAAAATATAATAATTGGATAAAAAATAGTGGTTAAACATTGGCCTATTTGGCAATTTCTCTAGAAACTAGCTCTATCCTACTTGTAGACTTAAAACTATTTGTTTTTGGTCTAATACTTTCCCCTACGGGGGTCTGAATTGAATTATAGGTTATATTAGTAGGATAGCTTAACGTTTAAGTAACCGCTGACAGCAATATCTATATACAGTACTCTAAGTATAATTCTACTAGTTGCTGGATTAGTTATACAAGAGTCACAACAGATAGAACTTGAGGTATTAGAGTTCCACTTTGCTCTCTATTAAAACAGTATTTTTTAACCATCAGTGTAACAGCCTCAATAATGGTTTGGCTTATAGGTAATCTGCCTCTGTGACCACATACTAAATCTCTATATGACAACCAGCAATCTTAATATTATAATACCTATTAGATAATAAGCTATATTGGTGCTGAATCTTTCTGACACCACTTAATTGTCAACAAAGGAATTAATACATTACATCACTCTTAGAGGATGTGTATATAGAAAAATTATATTGATCAAGTATTGTTTATCAGGCAAATACTATTTTGCCTATTTAGGAGGATTAGCAGTGCTCACAATTTTGTATGTTTTTAAATAACACAATCATACATTTCACAAACACTTGTTTTAATGGTGGCATGGTCCACATTTCTTTTATATAATACTAATAAAAGTTATATTTTATTATTCATTGGCCTAATTTTGTAAAAACATTATACCGCCCTTCTTTTCATTTGATTTGGTAATATAACCAATAAGTGTGCCATTATAATACTTCTTTTCTTCTCTACAAATAATATAAACTACGTTATATAGGCATTAGGCACAACCTTCTGTTGTACTTATGAATACACCTTAAGGTTAAGGTTATATACCATCTTTCCCACCTTCCCTATAGGATAATATATTTCTACACTATACAGTAGTCACTCTCTGGGAATAATTGTGGCCTCTATCAATTTGATGGAGGACTTCCTGAATAGAGATAAAGACAGAAACGAAACATTGATAAAACTTTTGCAAATTTTACAGAAGAGGGTCTAAACAAAAACAACTTTGAAGATTGGGATTCAGGCCTTAAAATCCTAGGGGAATTACTAAGGAAACATACAAGGTCAACGTGGAACAAAAGCACGTATGACAGATACTTAGCAAAACATATAATCCCTAAAGGCCTCAGAGTCAGACTTTTTCCCACATTTAGCTTTCACATAGAAAGCTATAGAGGAAGATGGGAACAAGCTCTGATATCTTGCTCAGAGACTTTAGTAGCCATCCTGTCAGATTACAAAACAGAGATAGTGGAAGAACTAAATAAGGAAATATTTGAAACAAACATAAAACTTAAGGCCTTTGAATGCCTAGATAATTTCAAAACAGCATACAGGAACCTAAGAAATGAATTAGATGTGAAAGAGAAAGAAATTATAAAAACAAAATGCGATAAACTGAGTCGGGATATAAAAGACTTCGAACAGGGAAGAATATTCACCTGGGATGAACAAAATCCCACACGCAGACGCAATAATTTCCTACCCTCTACCACTAATAAAGATGATGTGTCTACCTCTGAATTTGAATCCTCAGCAGGGGAAGAGGGGACAGAGGGACCATCAAACAGAACTCTCTTAGTACCCAATGCTGAAGATAGACAAGCATTGCTATCAAAAAACGAAAGGGAAGGAAAACAGAAAGTAAAAGAAAAAGACGGGGAGGGAAGAACAGAATGAAATTTGAGAAACAGAACTCGCTGGGGATACAGAAACAACGAGAGATGCCGGGAGGACTGGTCCAGATAACCGAGATGGTAGACAAAGACAGTTTAGAAATAATAAACCTTTCTAATAAAACTTTATCCATACATCATATTAGGGTTCTGAGTAGAGGATTATCTTTCTCACCCTCAAACAAAATAGACTATTTCGATGTTATCAAAGATGTGAACCTATTTGCAAGAAAACTAGTTCTAAAAAAACTTTATACTAAACACAATGACAGTGACTTGGAATTACAAGCAGTAATGGCTTTGGTCACGTTACTAGAGGATAACGAAGAAACCACCCTAAATGATACTGAATGGCAAAAGAAATTGACAAAGAAGTCAACATTCATGCCACAGATATCACAGTATCCGGGAATAGAGATATATCTAAAATTAGTCTGCAAAGACATAATCTCTATTAAAGACATGAATACTAGCAACCTAACTAGAGATTAATCAATGGCTCTCAAAGAAATCCAAAAATGGGAAGACGTTGTGATTAAACCATCGGACAGGGGTGGAAATATAGTGATCTGGCCCACAGAAATGTATATCCTGGAAGCCATGAGACAATTGGGAGATACCAATTGCTACAAATTCTTTTGGAGTAATCCGTCAGGAGATTATCTTAAGACATGCAACACATTGTTTAAAAATGCCAAGGATGAAGGCATAATTAATCCCAAAGAATATAAGTTTCTGATGGTAGAAAACCCAAAAGTGGCAACGTTTTACCTCCTGCCCAAGATACATAAGAACAGAACAACACCTCCAGGTAGACCAATTGTCTCTGGAATTGGCAGCCTCTGCAAACAGGCATCTAGATACCTTGACCTATACTTGAGAGACATTGTACTCACACTTCCATCATATACAAGAGACACTATGGATGTCCTAAACAAAATTGAAGGAATGATTTTAGAGGAAGATATGCTACTCGCCTCTTTGTAAATGAAAGCTACAGAGAGGTTCGGTCTTATGCGTTTCGGCAGAAATTAGCCGCCTTACTCATAGACCATTACGTGTGTGTCTCACGTAATCCACTTGGGATATATTGCTTTACCCTACCCTACCATATATGAATAAAGAAACAACCTTCATTTAATTGAACTGGGATCCGTTACTTTTTTCAAAATTTGACACTTACCGTGCAAACAGTGAGGAGTTTGCAATATGACCCCAGTCCTTCTCAGAGCGGCTACTTGGATTGTGTGCAGTGTTGAAGCAAGACGGAACAACCGGAAATTACCCGTATCAAACAGCATCCGCATTTGTGGAGGTAACAGCTAACGGAGAACAAGTCCATCACTAGGTAAGACCTGGAACCTCAAGTGGGCACTCTAATCCTCAACGGAAGGACGAGTGGAGGCAACCGCATAAGAAGCGGGGTGAGTGGAACGGCTCTAATTAAGTTAAAAGCAAAAAGTTTGATTCCTGATTGCTAAGGGTAGACGGGTTCACATTATAACTATATCAGTTAAACTAAACTAAATCAGTCTGTATGTTTGATTGGAACACGGAGCTCTGCTATCTGCATTTGTTTGGACAAAATAAAAACTAACCTAAGTTACAATTACACCTAACACTACACTATCATTAAATAAATTATTCTTATTTAAAACTAAATACTTACCTGTAAAATAAACCATAAGATAGCTACAATGTAATTAATAATTACATTGTAGTTATTTTAGGATTTATATTTATTTTACAGGTAACTTTTTATTTATTTTAACTAGGTACAATAGTTATTAAATAGTTATTAACTATTTAATAACTACCTAGCTAAAAGAAATACAAAATTACCTGTAAAATAAATCCTAACCTAAGTTACAATTAAACCTAACACTACACTATCATTAAATTAATTAAATAAATTAACTACAATTACCTACAATTAAATACAATTAAATAAACTAAACTAAATTACAAAAAACCCCCACTGAATTACAGAAAATAATAAAACATTACAAGAATTTTAAACTAATTACACCTAATCTAAGCCCCCTAATAAAATAAAAAAAATAAAAAATAATAAAAGTCCCTACCCTATTCTACATTACAAAGTAATCAGCTCTTTTACCAGCCCTTAAAAGGGCTTTTTACGGGGCATGCCCCAAAGTAATCAGCTCTTTTGCCTGTAAAAAAAAATACAACCCCCCCAACATTAAAACCCACCACCCACATACCCCTACTCTAACCCACCCAAACCCCCCTTAAATAAACCTAACACTACCCCCCTGAAGATCTCCCTACCTTGAGTTGTGTTCACCCAGCTGGGCCGAAGTCATCATCCAAGGGGCGCTGAAGAGGTCTACCATCCAATAGTCTTCATCCAGGCGACATCTTCAATCTTCATCGATCCGGAGCGGAGCCATCTTCAAACGAGCCGATGCGGAGCCATCCTCTTCAACTGACGACTACCCGACGAATTAATATTCCTTTAAGTGACGTCATCCAAGATGGCGTCCCTCGAATTCTGATTGGCTGATAGGATTCTATCAGCCAATCAGAATTAAGGTAGGAAAAATCTGATTGGCTGATTCAATCAGCCAATCAGATTGAGCTTGCATCAGCTTGATTGAATCAGCCAATCATATTTTTCCTACCTTAATTCCGATTGGCTGATAGAATCCTATCAGCCAATCGGAATTCGAGGGACGCCATCTTGGATGACGTCACTTAAAGGAATATTCATTCGTCGGGTAGTCGTCGGTTGAAGAGGATGGCTCTGCGTCGGCTTGTTTGAAGATGGCTCCGCTCCGGATGGATGAAGATTGAAGACGCCACCTGGATGAAGACTTCTATCGGATGGAAGACCTCTTCAGCGCTCTTTGGATGATGACTTCTATTGGATTGAAGACCTCTTCAGCGCCCCTTGGATGATGACTTCTATCGGATGGAAGACCTCTTCAGTGCCCCTTGGATGATTACTTCTTTCGGATGGAAGACCTCTTCAGCGCCCCTTGGATGATGACTTCGGCCCGGTTTGGGTGGGTTAGAGTAGGGGTATGTGGGTGGTGGGTTTTAATGTTGGGGGTGGTTGAATTTTTTTTTACAGGCAAAAGAGCTGATTACTTTGGGGCATGCCCTGCAAAAAGCCCTTTTAAGGGCTGGTAAAAGAGCTGATTACTTTGTAATGTAGAATAGGGTAGGAACTTTTATTATTTTGTATTTTTTTTATTTTATTAGGGGGCTTAGATTAGGTGTTATTAGTTTAAAATTCTTGTAATATTTTTTTATTTTCTGTAATTTAGTGTTTGGATTTTTTTGTAATTTAGTTTAGTTTATTTAATAGTATTTAATTGTAGGTATTGGTAGCTAATTTATTTAATTAATTTAATGATAGTGTAGTGTTAGGTTTAATTGTAACTTAGGTTAGGATTTATTTTACAGGTAATTTTGTATTTTTTTAAGCTAGGTAGTTATTAAATAGTTAATAACTATATAATAGCTATTGTACCCAGTTAAAATAAATACAAAGTTGCCTGTAAAATAAATATAAATCCTAAAATAGCTACAATGTAATTATTAATTACAGGTATACCCCGCTCATACAGCGGGTTAGGGACCGGAGCCCAGCTGTAAAGTGAAAACCGCCTTAAAGTGAAACAAGTCAGTTTTAGCTTTCTTTTCAGTGTTTAAAATCTTAAAAACATGTTTGAACTAACATATATTAGGGGTGCAATAGTGCTACATTTAGTTTAACACTAGCACAGCAAGTATTCAATTTGTATTCAATAAATATTGTACCTGTAAAATAGTGACAATTACTGTAGTAAAATTTGCCAGACTATAGCACCGAGACACAGATTGCACTACAATGCAGTTAACAGAGTGAACTAAGCATAACAAAATGGTGCAAGTCAATTTTCTCGCAATCTCACAATGATTTACAGCACAGTTTCAAAATCCTTGGAGGTTGAACTTCAGCTCCACAAAGCGCTGTATTAGCGAATCGCTGTAAAGTGAAGCGCTGTAAAGTGAGGTATACCTGTACATTGTAGCTATATTAGGGTTTATTTTATAGGTAAGTATTTAGTTTTAAATAGGAATAATTAATTTAATAAGAATAATATTATTTAGATTTATTTAATTAATATTTAAGTTAGGGGGGTGTTAGGGTTAGTGTTAGACTTAGGTTTAGGGGTTATTAATTTTATTATAGGTTGCGGAGGTATAGGGGGGGCAGGATAGGGGTTAATAAATTTATTATAGGTGGTGATGGTGTATGGGGGCAGATTAGGGGTTAATAAGTTTAATATAGGTGGCGGAGGGGTCCGGGAGCGGCGGTTTAGGGGTTAAACAATTTATTTAGTTGCGGCGGGGTCCGGGATCCACAGGATAGAGGTTAATAACTTTATTATAGGTGTCGGCAGTATGGGGGGGCAGGATAGGGGTTAATAGGTATTATGTAGGTGGCGGAGGGGTTTGGGAGTTGCGGTTTAGGGGTTTATACATTTATTATAGTTGCGGCGGGGTCTAGGAGTGGCGGTTTAGGGGTTAATAACTTTATTTAGTTGCAGGGAGTTCCAGGGGCGCCACTATAGGGGGTAGAACAGTATAGTGTGGGTGCTTAGTGACAGCTTATCAATAAAGCTGTAAAAAAGACGAAGAGCAGCAAGATCGGATGAGTGATAACTATCACAGTCTGCTGCTCATCGCCCCATACTTGGTGCGCGGCTTTTTGACAGCTTTTTTGATAAATTTGGCGAACGTATTCAGGTCTGGGGCGGCGATGTGAGGCGAGCTTAGGCGAGTGTATTGGGCCGGCGAATGCAAGAAAATTATGGAGCTTGGTAACTAGAGGCCATTGTATCAAAAGTTTTTTTGTTCTATAATAAATATTTAATGACCATGTAAAAAAACAGCATATCACTAAAATAGTTCTATTTGACGGCATTTACAAATTCTATAAAAAAGGACATTGTATTGTTTTCATATGGATTTTATTCTTATATCTCTTGACTGTATTTGTAAACCTAATTATTGTCACACTTGTATGTCTGGTGTCCCAGTTGTGCAAACCAATGTATCTTCCTTGTGATTTATCTATTCAGGGCATTATATACATTTCATATATCCTACCAAAGCTGTTGGTCATTACAGGAAATCACATCCCCATCTCCTTTTCTGATTGCATTACGCTGATATTTGTATTTGTATTCTGCATCAATACAGAATATACCCTGCTGACCTCTATGGTTTATGGCTGTTATTTGGCTATGTGTATACATATCTATCATTTTCTCATAATGAGTACAAACGTGTACCTCTCATCATCATTTGCTAGCTTGGTGGCTTTCTACATTTTACATTAAGCACTTTTTTTTCCCGGTGATGTAATGATTTTACTGACCCATAGCTGCAGTGACATCACACCTATAATGACATTTATATTTGTGGAACTGATAATGGGCCATATTACAAGTGGAGACCAAATGTTTGTGCCAAAGTGATATTGGGTTTCTGCGATCGTTTGCACGTAGGTTAAAGTGCGCTGGTATTACAAGTTGAAAGTAAACGCGATCGCTTGAGCACAATTCAAGTTAACGCTCGTCAGGTTAGTGCGTCCTTAGAGCTCTGGTTAACTGTTTCACAAAACAAAAAAGTGTTACAACACACATCAAAAATACATTACAAAGGACAGTTACATTTGTAATAACACAATATAATAAAAATTATTACCAAAATAATATTGCACAAAAAAGTTATAAAGGCTCAAAGATATGAGGTCACAGGTGTTAGAAAATAAGTCAGGCAAAGGGCATTAACATAGAAATACATACATATACATCTCTTAAGATGTATATGTATGTTTATAACACTTATATATATATATGGAAAAGAAGAGGTGAAGAAGCGCACAAGAAAGGAACCTCTAGTGAAGTCTGTAGACACAGTTGCTCAAATACTAAGATGCAATTTAAACCACTCACGTGATTCAACCTTAATTTGTATGAGGTATCAATCGGACCCGGATTTTAGCTGTTTCCTCCTTGAATGTTCCTTTTCTGTTCGCCACCAGTGATCCCTGTATTCCCAGGCTGTGCAGAAGTCGTCTCAGAGCTCTTTAAAGCTGCCGTGTGGATCTACATCCACTGTAGCACTCAGGGGCAGGGGTAGGGGCAGAACAAAAGGGGAGTGCAAATATATGTGTACAAACAGTATATTTATTGGTGCAGATAGTAGACAAATATTAACAATTCAAACATAAAAAGTCAAAAGTGTTATCAGTGACTGATATGTAGTGAATGTAGTCCAGCGCTAGATTAGCACGGGTAGAGTATTTAGTTAAATTCTATAATTCGAATATATTGTATTTTGTGATTGGATAAATGTTTAATGTATGTACTGCAATGTTGTTATTATATATTTATTGTAGGTAATCCTAAGTATTTATCAACATTCAGTTAATAAAAAGATATAAACAGGTATATACAACTGATATATATAAACTTGTTGTCTAATGTGAACTTCTTATCTATATATATAAAAACTAATAAAACATTTGTATAATTAGACAGAAATTTAATAACTTGTTAAAAGCATACATAAAATAAAAAGGGACGTCTCCCTTATAACATCGATTTCATCAGAGAAAACAATTGAATAACTGTAGTATATATTTCAGCTATTTGATAATCAGGTACCTGTTATATAGTGTAACAAATGATAATGTCCAGAAATTGGATTAAAAAAACTTAAAGATCCAAACGAGATGACCTCCCCGCTATTGTGGCGGGTGTGTGTTACCGGTCCGTTAGTGAGAGACTGGTATTTAAAAATATGTCATGAATTCCCCTATTCCGTGTGTAATTAGGGAGTCTTGGAATAGAATAGGGGAATACACCTTCTGATACACATACAGATTAAAGTTTAAAAAAATTGCAACATAATAAGCACTTGACAGAATATCAAGGATCACTGGTCACATTACAACTATATTGAAACAGCTACGATCACAAGTGTGACGTGACGTAGGAAAAGTCACATGACATATTTTTAAATACCAGTCTCTCACTAACGGACCGGTAACACACACCCGCCACAATAGCGGGGAGGTCATCTCGTTTGGATCTTTAAGTTTTTTTAATCCAATTTCTGGACATTATCATTTGTTACACTATATAACAGGTACCTGATTATCAAATAGCTGAAATATATACTACAGTTATTCAATTGTTTTCTCTGATGAAATCGATGTTATAAGGGAGACGTCCCTTTTTATTTTATGTATGCTTTTAACAAGTTATTAAATTTCTGTCTAATTATACAAATGTTTTATTAGTTTTTATATATATAGATAAGAAGTTCACATTAGACAACAAGTTTATATATATCAGTTGTATATACCTGTTTATATCTTTTTATTAACTGAATGTTGATAAATACTTAGGATTACCTACAATAAATATATAATAACAACATTGCAGTACATACATTAAACATTTATCCAATCACAAAATACAATATATTCGAATTATAGAATTTAACTAAATACTCTACCCGTGCTAATCTAGCGCTGGACTACATTCACTACATATCAACCACTGTTTTCTTAGAGGGGAATACATTAGTCTAGCAGGGTCAATTCTCCAGCGCCTCATCTTTCTCACTACCAGTTTTATCAGTGACTGATAAAATGCAGCCCTAATCGGCATGACAACAGTCTAACAAAGAGATCTGTCTGACTACTGTTACTTAGCTGCTATGTGGTAAAATGATATAGCAAACCTTCTCTCAGCTCGATATCAGCTTACCCCCAACCACACAACCAGGTGTGTGATACGGAGAGCTGGGGTATATCGGCGTGTGCAGAGAAGCGGGTGAAGAGTGTGGCGGGGGCGGAGGCTTACGCGTTTCGCAACGCTATTGGTTGCTTCGTCAGAGGTAGGGGCCGCCCCCTCCCATTCTGTCTTTTATAGCGTAGTGAAGCTCTATTGGTCCGTAGCTGGATGCAGCCTTCGCCATATTTCTTAAGGGCATATTAGTGTATAGGATACATACATCGATGCTCTTGGAATATTATTCCCTTATTTAGAATCTGAATGTTTACAAATAGTTGATTTCAAACTTTAAAACCACGCATTTTTCAAAATAAAATTGGCAAAATTTTAAAACATCTAATATATATAATAATCCAAATAGGAACTATTAAATGTTGAAACGTAAAACCTGTATATATATATATGTATGTGTATACAAGAATAGATACAGCGCCTATATATCCATTTAAAATATGAGTGGTGTATGGGAATATGAGTGAAAACTAGAGCTGATTATTAGAAAAATAATAACAATTAAAAGAATATTTAAAAAATATAAATTATTAGAATCAATTATGCTTGAAGAATGATGAATAGATTATGAAACAGTGTTCATGTGAGTCTTTAGACAATATATAGTCCGTAGTAAATCTTCATAAGCAGTTGGTATCAGTAAATAGATGGTATGTAATACCCTTACCAGATAATACCTCAATCTGATGAGGTAAGTATGCCACACTGGGGGTATATACAGATGGTAGAATCTTCTCCTTGTATTCAGATGTGGTGCCTCTTGTGTTTTCGTGAGCCTCCTGGAGTATGCAGGGATATGTTTCTTGTTGTAGATAAATCCCTTGTACTTCCTTTATGTTGGTAGTTAGCCTCTTGGAGTACCTTTTCTGTCTTGGTATACACTTTCTCCAGCGTAAAGATACCCAGGGAGACAAGAAAGGATATATAGTGTAATACAGTTTATTTACAATTTAGGCATATAAATATAATTTACATAGCACTCACATTTGGCATCCTCAGATTATATGAGGTATGTATAAGGCATATAGGACTCTAGTGGGTCCTTCCACATACAGGTATGAGATACAAGTGCCCCAATCTAGGTATAAGACTTCGTAGTGAAGTATTATATAGCTATTGCTATTTCCCAAATGAGGTAATATGGTATAGTACACTTATCTCAAAAAGTATATGCCAGCAAACTGGCTACAAGGAGTGACACTGGTATAAAAAACGATTTAAATAAAACACATTTAAAATTAAGAGCATAAGAAATAAGTAGTTGGTGTCCCTGACGCGTTTCAAAGGTTTGTGTGGATAAATCCTTCTTCTTCAGAGGGTTGAGTGAGGAGCTGGGCCGTTATCGCTATTTGTACGCTTCGGGCGGCGGCACGCCCTCTGCGTACGTGACGTCATGCGTGCCAGCGTTACGGAACGTGAATATCACGTTTGTATTAGGCATAGTGTCTCTGCTCTAAAGCTTATTCATTGGTTACCTGTAGCTGCATGGTTGATTGGATCGGTGCAGCCTAGGCTCATGGGATATGTAGTTCTATAGTTGCTGCCCATAGTTAGCTACGATCTCTGGAGGTATAGATAAAATGTAGCACTCGCAACAGTATAGTGTGTACATATTGTAAAGTGTGACCTTGCAATACTGTTTACATACACTTATACTTATGATACCTCACCCATAGAGATGTAAGTTGGTTAGACTTAGTAGAGGCCTGTGGGATATGTAGTTTACTAGGGAATATCCCTCTATAAATATATCTCCACTCTAAAGTGCAGTCTAACAGAGTTAGTGGCTAGATGTAATAAAAGTATTGATGGGGCATGGACATGTCATAATGTATACTCTAAAATAGATATTCACACTGTGCAATCCCATGAAGTATTTTTGTATTTTACAGTTCCTGGATATACAGTGATTAATACATCCTTTGTATATTTTCTTAGTAAGATTAGTATGCATAGATGACATTGCATATTGGTTTCTTACTAATAATTATTTTTGTGAAAAAGTTTTTCTATATATTCAAAGCTCTCTTAAGTTGTTAAGTTAAGCTTGAGCTTTATTATGGAACATGAGTTGTATACTATATATCTTAGTTAGGATGTAGAGCTCTATATAGTTTTCTGTATTTTTAGAATGTGAGACCTCTTTTATGTAATTTATAGTTGAGGTTCAGTTAGTTGTTGGGCCTATATTGGAAGGCCAGATAATGTTTTATTTTAAAGATATATATTCTCTATATTGATATATGGTACACAAGTGTTCCTTAGTATTGGGTGTATATTATATATTATGCAGGAAGGTATTTTACCTGGTAGATAGATATATATATATATGATCAGAGTGAAACTAATCTTTATTATTCAGCTAGATATATGTGTTTTCCTTATACTGTATTTTTTACCTGTTTTTAGGTCTCAAGAATATTAGTCTTTGTTTTTCTGCAGTTATATATTTGTAATATCTTCTATAAAGAATATAGTACTATTCTGTAGTAAGCTTAGTGGGGTCTGGTTGGATATAGAGTAGTATAGATACAATTTATAGGTTAATCAAAGGTTTTAATATATTTGGGAGGCTTGGATTCATGTAACCTACTGCATTAAGAAAGCTGCAATATCTATGTCCTTATTTAGACCTTTGGGAGTCATAGAGTCTAGTTTATGTATCCATTCTGTTTCCTTCCTTCTCAGATGGAGTTCTCTACTTACTCCCTCAGGTGGATCTCTGATATGTTCAAGTATAGTGCCTCTTAAACATGACGGATTGGAGTTATGTATTAAGCGAAAATGATTTGAGACACTATGTTTTTTGAAACTACTTTCTATATTTCTAATATGTTCCAAAAGTCTGGTTTTGTAGGGTCTAGTGGTACGTCCTACATACTGGAGCTTACAGTCACATTCAATAAGGTATACTACATAATCTGTTTTACAGTTTGTAATGGAGTCAAATTCCCAGCTTTTTTTGTTTGTGGATGAAGTGATTTTTTTAGTTGGTTTATTAATACTATAGTGATGTTTGCAAGCCTCGCAGTGTAACCGATTGCATTTAAAGAAGCCTTTTGTTTTATTTTGCAGCCAATTGGTGGTTTTTTTGGTTTGAGATATAGATTTCAGTTTACTTGGAGCTATTATTGCTCTAATGTTTCTACCTTTTCTAAAAACCAATTTTGGGTTGTTTTTAGTTATTCCGTTTAATAGGTTATCTTTTTTTAATATGTGCCAGTGTTTGTTTAAGATAGTTCTGATAGCATTGGCACCTTCATTATATGTTGTGATCATAAGTGGCACATCTTTTTGTTCTTTGCTATTTTTCTTCGAATTTTTTGTTATTAATGTGTCTCTATTCATTCTATTGACCTTATTAAATGCCTTTTGTACATTATCAGCTTTGTAACCTTTATTTAATAATTTATTGGTCAAAATTTTTGATTCGTGTAAGAAGTCTTTCTGTCTGGAACAATTCCTTTTTATGCGTAGGAATTGTCCATAGGGTATACTTTGTATCCATGCTGGATGATGGCTACTCGTTGCTGTTAGATAACTGTTGCTGTCTGTAGCTTTGCTATATACTTTAGTTTGAATAGAGTTTTCCTCCTGATAGAGTATGAGGTCTAGGAATTCAATTTCTTTAGGATTAGTTTTATCTGTAAATGTTAGGTTGAAATCATTAGTATTAATATAGTTGACGAAATCTTGGACTGCATTCTTATTGTCCTTGTGTTCCCATATTATTATGATGTCATCGATAAAGCGGTAATATGATTTGATGTTGTCTATGAAGGGGTTATTTTCCCAAATGTATTTGTCTTCCCACATGCCCATATATAGGTTGGCATAGCTGGGGGCGAATTTCGTCCCCATAGCTGTGCCACCTATTTGAAGAAAGTATTCATTATTAAAGGTAAAGTAATTTTTTTGTAGGATGAACTTAGCAGAATCCTTTATGAATTCGATTTTATTTGTTTCTAGATTTGATAGTTTATTTAGCCAGTAGTCTAGTGCTTCTATACCTTTATTGTGGGGGATATTGGTATATAGAGAGCTGACGTCCAGTGTAAGCCAGCAATAATTGTCTTTCCATTTGATGTTAGATAATTTACTAATAGTGTCTGGTGTGTCTCTGATGTGTGATTTAAGGTTGGGTACCAGAGGTTGGAGGAATGAGTCTATATATTCTGATAGTTTTGTAGTGAGGGACCCTATTCCTGAAATAATTGGTCTACCAGGAGGATTAATATTGCTTTTATGAATTTTAGGTGTGTGGTAGAAGGTGGCTACTTTTGGGTTGGTGATAGCTAAGAATAGGAATTCGTGATTATTAATTATATTTTCATGTTTTGCAGTGTCTAAAAGATTTATGTATTCTTTTAAATAGCATTCAGTAGGATTGTTTTTGAGGGGTCTATATGTCTCATTGTCACCAAGTAATCTCTTGGCTTCCTGTATGTATTCTGCTCTATCCTGTATGATGATCCCTCCTCCCTTGTCGGCTTCCCTTATTACTATTTCATGATCATCTTTTAGCTGTTTCAATGTAATTTTCTCTTTCTTGGTAAGATTATCTTTTTTTATTTTATATGTTTCGCACATTTGTAATAAGTCTTCTTGGACTAGCTTTTCAAATACAGGGATATAGTTTCCTTTAGATTGTGTGGGAAAGAAAGTTGATGTAGGTTTGAAACTAGAATGTGTTGAAAAATTTACAGTTGCTGTATTGGAGCTGGGTACATGGTCATTAGCAGTTGGGTTGTCATTATCATTTAGCAATGATTCAAGGTCTATTAGAGCGTTTAGATCATTATCATTTAGTTGGGAGGGAGTTATATTGTTCAGGTTTGTAGATTTATCTTTTTGTATTTTTTGGAAGTGCCTATTTAGGGTTAACTTCCTAATATATTTATGTAGGTCTATGAAGAGGTTAAAGGGATTAGGTCCCTTGGTAGGGGCGAATGCTAGGCCTTTTTTTAGAAGGTTTAGTTCCTGTAATGAGAAGGTTTTATGTGATGATAAATTAAATATTTTTACTTCTGAATGTAAGTCTTTAGGATTAGATTTTACATTTTGGTTGATCTTATTCTTTTTTGATTGCATTCGTTTTCCTGCTCTGCACCCTCTTCTTCTGACTCGTTTCTTCTTCTTTTCTGGTGGTGTTGTTTTATTCTCCAGTGTGGGACGTTGGTGTTCTGCTCTGGTAGGAGAGGTGTGTGTGGATCTCTGGGTACTGTGTTCTGGTTGCTCTGTTTGTGCTGCCGGTGGTATGTATGATGTGGTAGTTGATACGGGGAGGGAGGGTATGATTGGTGCTGTGAGTGTGTGTTGTAGTCTGGTCTCTTGTGGTTGGGTGAGTGTTTGTAAGGGTGTCTGAATTGAGGGTGGGGAGGAGGGTTGTGTGGTGGTGGGTGTTGTCCTAAAAAACGAGAATTGTAGTGATTGTTGTTATTGCGTATATTGTGATGATAGATATTTCTACGATTGCTATTGCGTGCTTTGTATGGTATATGATTATGGAACGTAGTGTTATGTATACTCTTATTACCTGTATTATGTTGCTCTTTTGGGCCTGGATAATGTAATGAGAAGCCTGGTGAATATATTTCCTCATAGTTATCCTCATTTGTTTTGTCATTAGGTTCAGATGCTGTTGCCATATTATAATTTTCGCAGTTAAAACCTAGGTTATGGGAAATGTTATAACCACACAACCCTCCTCCCCACCCTCAATTCAGACACCCTTACAAACACTCACCCAACCACAAGAGACCAGACTACAACACACACTCACAGCACCAATCATACCCTCCCTCCCCGTATCAACTACCACATCATACATACCACCGGCAGCACAAACAGAGCAACCAGAACACAGTACCCAGAGATCCACACACACCTCTCCTACCAGAGCAGAACACCAACGTCCCACACTGGAGAATAAAACAACACCACCAGAAAAGAAGAAGAAACGAGTCAGAAGAAGAGGGTGCAGAGCAGGAAAACGAATGCAATCAAAAAAGAATAAGATCAACCAAAATGTAAAATCTAATCCTAAAGACTTACATTCAGAAGTAAAAATATTTAATTTATCATCACATAAAACCTTCTCATTACAGGAACTAAACCTTCTAAAAAAAGGCCTAGCATTCGCCCCTACCAAGGGACCTAATCCCTTTAACCTCTTCATAGACCTACATAAATATATTAGGAAGTTAACCCTAAATAGGCACTTCCAAAAAATACAAAAAGATAAATCTACAAACCTGAACAATATAACTCCCTCCCAACTAAATGATAATGATCTAAACGCTCTAATAGACCTTGAATCATTGCTAAATGATAATGACAACCCAACTGCTAATGACCATGTACCCAGCTCCAATACAGCAACTGTAAATTTTTCAACACATTCTAGTTTCAAACCTACATCAACTTTCTTTCCCACACAATCTAAAGGAAACTATATCCCTGTATTTGAAAAGCTAGTCCAAGAAGACTTATTACAAATGTGCGAAACATATAAAATAAAAAAAGATAATCTTACCAAGAAAGAGAAAATTACATTGAAACAGCTAAAAGATGATCATGAAATAGTAATAAGGGAAGCCGACAAGGGAGGAGGGATCATCATACAGGATAGAGCAGAATACATACAGGAAGCCAAGAGATTACTTGGTGACAATGAGACATATAGACCCCTCAAAAACAATCCTACTGAATGCTATTTAAAAGAATACATAAATCTTTTAGACACTGCAAAACATGAAAATATAATTAATAATCACGAATTCCTATTCTTAGCTATCACCAACCCAAAAGTAGCCACCTTCTACCACACACCTAAAATTCATAAAAGCAATATTAATCCTCCTGGTAGACCAATTATTTCAGGAATAGGGTCCCTCACTACAAAACTATCAGAATATATAGACTCATTCCTCCAACCTCTGGAACCTAACCTTAAATCACACATCAGAGACACACCAGACACTATTAGTAAATTATCTAACATCAAATGGAAAGACAATTATTGCTGGCTTACACTGGACGTCAGCTCTCTATATACCAATATCCCCCACAATAAAGGTATAGAAGCACTAGACTACTGGCTAAATAAACTATCAAATCTAGAAACAAATAAAATCGAATTCATAAAGGATTCTGCTAAGTTCATCCTACAAAAAAATTACTTTACCTTTAATAATGAATACTTTCTTCAAATAGGTGGCACAGCTATGGGGACGAAATTCGCCCCCAGCTATGCCAACCTATATATGGGCATGTGGGAAGACAAATACATTTGGGAAAATAACCCCTTCATAGACAACATCAAATCATATTACCGCTTTATCGATGACATCATAATAATATGGGAACACAAGGACAATAAGAATGCAGTCCAAGATTTCGTCAACTATATTAATACTAATGATTTCAACCTAACATTTACAGATAAAACTAATCCTAAAGAAATTGAATTCCTAGACCTCATACTCTATCAGGAGGAAAACTCTATTCAAACTAAAGTATATAGCAAAGCTACAGACAGCAACAGTTATCTAACAGCAACGAGTAGCCATCATCCAGCATGGATACAAAGTATACCCTATGGACAATTCCTACGCATAAAAAGGAATTGTTCCAGACAGAAAGACTTCTTACACGAATCAAAAATTTTGACCAATAAATTATTAAATAAAGGTTACAAAGCTGATAATGTACAAAAGGCATTTAATAAGGTCAATAGAATGAATAGAGACACATTAATAACAAAAAATTCGAAGAAAAATAGCAAAGAACAAAAAGATGTGCCACTTATGATCACAACATATAATGAAGGTGCCAATGCTATCAGAACTATCTTAAACAAACACTGGCACATATTAAAAAAAGATAACCTATTAAACGGAATAACTAAAAACAACCCAAAATTGGTTTTTAGAAAAGGTAGAAACATTAGAGCAATAATAGCTCCAAGTAAACTGAAATCTATATCTCAAACCAAAAAAAACACCAATTGGCTGCAAAATAAAACAAAAGGCTTCTTTAAATGCAATCGGTTACACTGCGAGGCTTGCAAACATCACTATAGTATTAATAAACCAACTAAAAAAATCACTTCATCCACAAACAAAAAAAGCTGGGAATTTGACTCCATTACAAACTGTAAAACAGATTATGTAGTATACCTTATTGAATGTGACTGTAAGCTCCAGTATGTAGGACGTACCACTAGACCCTACAAAACCAGACTTTTGGAACATATTAGAAATATAGAAAGTAGTTTCAAAAAACATAGTGTCTCAAATCATTTTCGCTTAATACATAACTCCAATCCGTCATGTTTAAGAGGCACTATACTTGAACATATCAGAGATCCACCTGAGGGAGTAAGTAGAGAACTCCATCTGAGAAGGAAGGAAACAGAATGGATACATAAACTAGACTCTATGACTCCCAAAGGTCTAAATAAGGACATAGATATTGCAGCTTTCTTAATTCAGTAGGTTACATGAATCCAAGCCTCCCAAATATATTAAAACCTTTGATTAACCTATAAATTGTATCTATACTACTCTATATCCAACCAGACCCCACTAAGCTTACTACAGAATAGTACTATATTCTTTATAGAAGATATTACAAATATATAACTGCAGAAAAACAAAGACTAATATTCTTGAGACCTAAAAACAGGTAAAAAATACAGTATAAGGAAAACACATATATCTAGCTGAATAATAAAGATTAGTTTCACTCTGATCATATATATATATATCTATCTACCAGGTAAAATACCTTCCTGCATAATATATAATATACACCCAATACTAAGGAACACTTGTGTACCATATATCAATATAGAGAATATATATCTTTAAAATAAAACATTATCTGGCCTTCCAATATAGGCCCAACAACTAACTGAACCTCAACTATAAATTACATAAAAGAGGTCTCACATTCTAAAAATACAGAAAACTATATAGAGCTCTACATCCTAACTAAGATATATAGTATACAACTCATGTTCCATAATAAAGCTCAAGCTTAACTTAACAACTTAAGAGAGCTTTGAATATATAGAAAAACTTTTTCACAAAAATAATTATTAGTAAGAAACCAATATGCAATGTCATCTATGCATACTAATCTTACTAAGAAAATATACAAAGGATGTATTAATCACTGTATATCCAGGAACTGTAAAATACAAAAATACTTCATGGGATTGCACAGTGTGAATATCTATTTTAGAGTATACATTATGACATGTCCATGCCCCATCAATACTTTTATTACATCTAGCCACTAACTCTGTTAGACTGCACTTTAGAGTGGAGATATATTTATAGAGGGATATTCCCTAGTAAACTACATATCCCACAGGCCTCTACTAAGTCTAACCAACTTACATCTCTATGGGTGAGGTATCATAAGTATAAGTGTATGTAAACAGTATTGCAAGGTCACACTTTACAATATGTACACACTATACTGTTGCGAGTGCTACATTTTGTCTATACCTCCAGAGATCGTAGCTAACTATGGGCAGCAACTATAGAACTACATATCCCATGAGCCTAGGCTGCACCGATCCAATCAACCATGCAGCTACAGGTAACCAATGAATAAGCTTTAGAGCAGAGACACTATGCCTAATACAAACGTGATATTCACGTTCCGTTACGCTGGCACGCATGACGTCACGTACGCAGAGGGCGTGCCGCCGCCCGAAGCGTACAAATAGCGATAACGGCCCAGCTCCTCACTCAACCCTCTGAAGAAGAAGGATTTATCCACACAAACCTTTGAAACGCGTCAGGGACACCAACTACTTATTTCTTATGCTCTTAATTTTAAATGTGTTTTATTTAAATCGTTTTTTATACCAGTGTCACTCCTTGTAGCCAGTTTGCTGGCATATACTTTTTGAGATAAGTGTACTATACCATATTACCTCATTTGGGAAATAGCAATAGCTATATAATACTTCACTACGAAGTCTTATACCTAGATTGGGGCACTTGTATCTCATACCTGTATGTGGAAGGACCCACTATAGTCCTATATGCCTTATACATACCTCATATAATCTGAGGATGCCAAATGTGAGTGCTATGTAAATTATATTTATATGCCTAAATTGTAAATAAACTGTATTACACTATATATCCTTTCTTGTCTCCCTGGGTATCTTTACGCTGGAGAAAGTGTATACCAAGACAGAAAAGGTACTCCAAGAGGCTAACTACCAACATAAAGGAAGTACAAGGGATTTATCTACAACAAGAAACATATCCCTGCATACTCCAGGAGGCTCACGAAAACACAAGAGGCACCACATCTGAATACAAGGAGAAGATTCTACCATCTGTATATACCCCCAGTGCGGCATACTTACCTCATCAGATTGAGGTATTATCTGGTAAGGGTATTACATACCATCTATTTACTGATACCAACTGCTTATGAAGATTTACTACGGACTATATATTGTCTAAAGACTCACATGAACACTGTTTCATAATCTATTCATCATTCTTCAAGCATAATTGATTCTAATAATTTATATTTTTTAAATATTCTTTTAATTGTTATTATTTTTCTAATAATCAGCTCTAGTTTTCACTCATATTCCCATACACCACTCATATTTTAAATGGATATATAGGCGCTGTATCTATTCTTGTATACACATTTTTCACTTACTGACTGGGACCTCACATCTCAACCAGTACTTGTCTTATATAGCTGCCACTATACCATACACAATACTGACTAGCGCCAACTATAGAGTATCACTTGTGTCTACCCAGTATACTGAGTGAACACATTTTACTTTCTTCTCTATATATATATGTATATTTATGTCTTTAAATGTGTATATACATATTTACAGACAGATATACACATATAAAACATAAATACATATGTACACATATATAGACATATATATATATAAGTGCATTAGAACCCTTTGCAGTTAAGTAGATGAAAACATGAAAATTCATATTTATGCAATATTCATATTTATAAAGTGTTATACTATATATGTACTGTAAATATTTCACATTTCAATGTTTTGCACATAGCAGAATATGTTCTACCTATTTCTAAATAGATATTTCTATATATATCTATATATATCTATAATTATATATAATTGTCTAAATATAGTAACATAGTAACATAGTAGATAAGGATGAAAAAAAACCAAAGTCCATCGAGTTCAAACTATACAAATCTAAAATACTACAAATGCTACAAAAAGCTCCAGTTAAGTTTAAATAACCCCACTAAAAGGTGACCCATTTAATACTAGCAATCATATCCATGAATTTTGTTTATATACAGAAATGTATCCAGACTATTTTTAAATTTTATTGCTCTTATAGTGAAAAAAAGTTTTCGTTGCAGGAGATTAAATCTTCTTTCCTCAAACTTTAAATTGTGACCTCTTGTCACAAACAATTTTCTTGGAATAAACAGAGCTTCTGGCATCTCTGTATATGGGCCATGGATATATTTAAATAAAGTAATCATGTCACCTCTCAAGCGCCTTTTTTCTAAGGAAAACAGACCCCGTTTGGCTAGCCTCTCCTCGTAGGTTAAATTCTCCAATCACCTTATTAACTTTGTTGCCCTTCTCTGAACTTTTTCTAGTTCTGCAATATCTTTTTTTGCGATCGGTCCCCAGAACTGCTCTCCATACTCAAGGTGAGGTCTTACCAGGGCTTTATATAGTGACAGAATTATGCTTTCCTCCCTTGAATCAATGCCTCTTTTAATACATGTTAGTATCTTATTAGCCTTTGAAGCCACTGCCCTGCATTGTGCACCCTTTTTTAGCTTATTATCTATTACTACTCCCAAATCCCTTTCCTCCTCTGTTTGGCTAAGTCTTGTCCCATTTAAAAAATAAGTTGCCTGCTTATTCTTACTTCTAAAATATAGAGCCTTGCATTTTCAATTATTAAATCTAATTATTAAATCTAATTTTCTATTTACTTGTCCATACTTCTAATTTTTGCAGATCCCTTTGTAACGAAATTTCATCCTGCTCTGACCTAATGACCTTACTTAACTTAGTATCATCTGCAAAAAATGTCGCTATTTAAAGGGACAGTAAACCTTAAAAATAATGTTATATAATTCTGCACATAGTGCAGAGTTATATAACATTATATTAGCCAAACATTTCTAAAACCTAATATTAATTTTTTTAAAAAAGCGCTGTTTCACAGACCCGCTCTCTGCTCTCTGCTGAGCGGGTTGGTTATATTTACTCAGCACATCGGGCCAGCTGTATAGTCACAGCCTGGCCACCTGTGCTGAGTAAATATAACCGACCCGCTCAGCAGAGAGCAGAGAGCGGGTCTGTGAAACAGCGCTTTTTTTTTTTAAATTAATAGGGAATATTAGGTTTTAGAAATGTTTGGCTAATATAATGTTATATAATTATGCACTATGTGCAGAATTATATAACATTATTTTTAAAGTTTACTGACACTTTAATCCTTGCTCCAAGTCATATATAAAAATATTAAAAAGAACAGGGCCCAGTACTGATCCCTCGGGGACTCCACTGATTACCTTTGTCCAATCTGAGCATGATCCATTTACTACTACTGGTTGCTCCCTATCTTTTATCCAGTTATTTATCCTTGAGCTAATATTTTCAGATATTCTCAGTCCCTTCATTTTGTGCATTAATCTCTCATGTGACACTGTATCAAATGCCTTTGCAAAATCTAAGTATATCACATCAACTGATTCCCCTTTATCTATATTTTTACTTACTTCCTCATAGAATCTAATTAGATTAGTTTGACATGATCTATTTCTCCTAAAACCATGCTGATTAGAACTCATAATCTTGTTTACACGAATATGATCGTTAATATAATCCCTTATAATCCCTTCAAATATCTTCCCCACTATTAGGGTTTTTAATATGCAGATTATTTTTAATATTAGTTTTATTATGTATTTCCTTATTGTTATTTATAATTTGTATTTTGTATTTGCTTTATTGTGTACATACGTATGTTTTTATGTTTTTATTATTTTTAATTTAAAAATATGACAAAAATATTTTTAAATTATTAATCAATGTGTTAATGTTTTTATTATTTTTAATTTAAAAAATTGACAAAAATATGTTTAAATTATTAATCAATGTGTTAATGTTTTTATTATTTTTAATTTAAAAATATGACAAAAATATTTTTACATTTTTAATCAATGTGTTAATGTTTTTATTATTTTTAATTTAAAAATATGACAAAATATTTTTAAATTATTAATCAATGTGTTAATGTTTTTATTATTGTTAATTTAAAAATATGAAAACATATTTTTAAAATTATTAATCAATGTTTTTGTGTTTTAAAAAAAATAAAAAAATATTTAATAATTATTAATAAATGTGTTTGTAATTACTTGATTCCCACGTTACAAATGACTGATGTTCAAATTCAATGCAGGTGTAAGATATTATCTACTCTTATTATTAAAGGTTAAATTTAATAAACATAATAATATTGAATTTTGAAATTAAAATATAATATTGAGCTTTTGGATAAACAACTCAAT
Organism: Bombina bombina; assembly: GCF_027579735.1. Taxonomy (NCBI): domain Eukaryota; kingdom Metazoa; phylum Chordata; class Amphibia; order Anura; family Bombinatoridae; genus Bombina; species Bombina bombina. Next base: position 533,676,562 of record NC_069503.1, read on the forward strand.
TAGAATAAAGTTTACTGGAATCAATAATTATAATTTAACTATTCATTGTTAACATGTGATATTCATTTATATGTATCTTTTCTTAAATTGTGTAAATTTAATCATTTTCACAAATAAAAAAAGAAAGAGTAAAATAAAAAAAGGAAAGTGAACACCAACAACCAAATTTATTTTTTAAAAAATTGAACATTTAACAGGACAATGAACCCTATTTGTTTATTTTGTGATTAAGATTGAACATTACATTTTAAGCAACATTCAAATTTAATACTATTATCAATTTTTTGTTATTGTCTTGATATCTTTATTTGATCAACAAGAACAACCAAGGTAGTTCAACAAAATGGGCCGGCATCTAAAGTTACCAAATTTATTTTAAAATAAATATACCAAGAGAATGAATAACTTTTTCTAATAGGAGTAATTAGAAAGTTGCTTAAAATTGCATGCTCTATTTGAATCACAAATAGAAAATTGTTAGGTTCAGTGTCTCTTTATTATTTCTAACATTAAAATAAAGATATTATTTTTCAGATATTATGTGAATGAAAGGTTTCTAGCTTATAAGGTACATAAATATATTTTTATGGGTCTCTTTGAACCTGTGGGACCTCCCAGACTGTTCAACATGCTGTATATAGGTTTTGAATCTAGCCTACCTCCTGAAATATTAGCTGATATAATATAGAACACAGTAGCAGTAATAAACCAAACTCCCTGCGATTTTATTGACTCTTTGATGGGTCCTGTATGGGCAAGGAAGTTAAGCCTTTGTATATCTTTATAGAGAATATGATATACCCCCTTTGAAGATGTAATAGAGTACATATGGCATGAGCCCTTTATATTATGACAAACTCCATTCCCCCATCATATAGCTTAATGATTAAATTTTTATTGAGAACATAAAGAAATACATACAAATAAACATTACGGGTATCTGTGACATATTGCAGCGGTATATTAACTCTGTTACATACCCTCAAAAATATTAAAGTTCTCCTTTTTTTTCCCCCAACTAATAACAGAATTGGTCACTCTTGGACCAGATGTATAAACTCGGTGTACATGCCTGGGGTGTTATAGAAAAATAAACATAACAAGAAAAACAAAAAAAAATGCAAAACAAAATTTGCTCCCTAATGGTTAGGAAGCGAAGACTGAAACTGAACACAGCAAATACATCACTACAATGCGTTGACAACAGACCAGCTGTACAGACAACTTTTAGTATAGGTGGAAATATGAGTAGGCATAATTTATATGAATTAATAGATTCTAATATATATAGGTACTAACTCAAAGTATTTTGTTAGTAATTATTAGAGTAAGTTTCATATATCTCCTGAAGTTATTATTATAAGTTGATAATGATTGAGCCTGGTAGTATGCACGTGAGGCTGATAAACAACTAATATGTTGTTTTAACTAAAGATTAGTACTGTAGCAGTGTGCAATTTTATAATACTTAGGGTATATGTGTGTGTCAATTAAACTTCCTTAAGTTCAATATCAATAAAATTATAAGTCCTCAGATATTAGCATTTATGATAAAGGATCTGTGACTGTTAACTAAACACAAATCTCACCTGCAACTCCGGCCGCAAGCCGCAAGGCGAGTTCCAATTTTATGGAAAAATTTGTGGATCCTATCTGTTATGTATGAAATATATGAGGAGGGCTTAAAATAAGTGTGTAAAGATATTCCCTTAACAAATATATAACATGACAATGCAAGGTTTAGGCAATATTATAGTAGTAAAGCAATAATAGGTATTTATAATGTGAATGAGTCAATTTGCCTGTATTTATTAACCTCATAAATATTGGAGACAGCTTTAAGATTTGAAGTCTCCATCAGCCAGGTTGTAGATTTATCAATTCATTCCTAGACACAACACACTATTAGATAAATCACTTTAGGTAAAATTTTCCACCTTTGTGTCATAGAGCCTTTCAGCCCGGCTACACCCCATGAAAAGAGACTATTATTAGGATGTATAGCTTAATGATTAAGCATAGGGGCACAGACCCCACACGAAAATCCCTAAACTTTGGTTAAAAAGTATTAAATATAGCAGTTGTCATTATAATCCCTCCTATGAGGGAGGATTATAAATATTCTACATGTTCTATCTGGTATAGTCATGTTTTATTAGTTTCAATAGCACCCAAAAGGTCCATAGGGGACCTTATATTCTTGTAAACCTCCTTAAATTTGCTATAATAGATGTGTTAATGGTCCAATAGAGACCCTATTTTTGGTTAGGAGGCAAAAAATCGAGGATTACCACTAGATAATATTCCTATATTTCTGTAGTGGTCGCTTAGATAGTTGGTAACAATGTTGTACTAATTATATTTTCTCTTATCCACATATTTGTGCCTTCTTGCTTTAATGTCTCTTCTATGCTAAGGAATATATTATATGTAAATTTTATAGTGTTTGATTTGTTATAGTGGATTGTCTGTACGTATATTCTAATCCTCAATAAAAATATTAAAAAAATAAAATAAAAAAAAATAAAAAAAATAAAAATAAAGATATTAATATATATATATATATATATATATATATATATATATATATATATATATATATATATATATATATATATATATATATATATACTATTTTTTCTTTTTAATAAATATTTTAAAAATGATTGTGTTTTTCAAAAATGTAAATTATTAGTTTATTAATAAAATAAAATAGTATCAGTGGCCTGTTAGAATATTCTTATAGAAAAGCTATTCATAGAGGTAAAAACAATATAAATATAACATTGTTGTTAATGTTAAAAATGGTAATGTGTATAAACCAAACTATTAAAAACCTTTATTTGAAGAATTTTAAAAAAATATGATGTTTAAATTCACTTTAAGCATGGATATACCTCTGCTCAAGAACATATCAAAGAATCCTCCATACATTTTAAAATAAAGAAACATTAGAAATACATAACTAACTCATAATTACACATCAAATATGAAAGAAACGATCAAAGTTTTAGTTAACCCATTTAGACAAATGGTACAAGCACAGGAACCTTGGCAATGTTCTTTAAAATGAACAGTGTCCCCCTAAAACTGACAATTTAAGCTATAAATCCAAACAATATGTGAAGAAATGATGGGTGCACATGTAAATAAACCTTATATTTCTCAATATTTAATATATAAGAGAGTGAATAAGAGAGAACAATTGTGAGAGAGATATTGAGAGAGAGAGAGAGATTGAGAGAGTGAGAGATTGAGAGAGAGAGAGAGCGATTGTGAGAGAGAGATTGAGAGAGAGATTGTGAGAGAGAGATTGTGAGAAAGAGAGATTGAGAGAGAGAGAGAGATAGATTGTGAGAAAGAGAGAGATAGAGAGAGAGAAAGATTGAGAGAGCGATTGTGAGAGAGAGATTGCGAGAGAGAGAGATTGAGAGAGAGATTGATAGAGAGAGAGAGAGCGATTGTGAGAGCGAGATTGAGAGAGAGAGAGAGAGAGATTGTGAGAAAGAGAGAGAGAGATTGAGAGAGAGAGAAAGATTTTGAGAAAGAGAGAGAGAGAGATTGAGAGAGAGAGAGAGCGATTGTGAGAGAGAGATTGAGAGAGAAAGAGATTGAGAGAGAGAGAGCGATTGTGAGAGAGAGATTGAGAGAGAGAGATTGTGAGAGAGAGTGTGAGAAAGAGAGAGATTGAGAGAAATTGAGAGAGAGAGAGATTGAGAGAAATTGAGAGAGAGAGGGAGAGAGACTGTGATATAGATAAAGACAGACAGACAGACAGACAGTGCGAGAAACACATGTATACATTTATAAACCTGTAGTGCATTGCTGCTACTTTCATAAATGTTAACAATATTTGTTATCTTCAATTTTATATTCTTTTAATGTGACTGAGGTCATGGAGTCCAATCCTTGGGTAGAAAACTCTTGGCACTCGCTGGCATCTTCTGCTTAACACTCCGCTAGTAATCTACCTACAGTCAACTTTGAGCTCCACATATACCAGTGTGGGTCATGTTTTAGCCCTTTACTCTACTGTCTACAAGGGATAGTGTTCATACTTTCTGCGATACCCCTAGTTTCTGATACCAATGTGCGGCTTTAGGATTTGTATAGTATAACAGGACCCTGCCTGAATGTGCATAGCCGCATTTGCATGGAAGGGGTTTGCGGGCCACATGTGGGGGACTCTGTGAATAGAGAGGAGGTATATGCGGAGACCCACTTTTGCAGAGATGACCCTCACTACAGGGGACTTATCGAGAATTGAACTCTAACTCTTACAGTATATATTTGCGCTGATGTGTCTATGTAGATCTAGGAAGGGGATATATACACACATTTCTACCATACTATGGCTGTAGGAGCTGCGTCAGTGCTAGGGCTCTGCATGGAGCTACAGAGAATAAGCGGCTTCACAAGTCTTAACTCTGGACTCTTTAGGCTCTGCTATATTAGTCAAAAGTGATATGTTTTCTACTCTTTTATTCTTATTGCCCCGTTATGTTCATGTTGCATGTGTTTTTCTGCCAATACTATGATGTTTGTGTACCTTAAGTCTAGCAGTTACTGTATATACTTCCATAGGGGTAAATTATTTATTTAATAGCAACTGTTTTCTTAACATTGCTTTGCCATAATCCTTGTTTTAGTTTACTAGCGTGCCTGCCAATAATTAAGTTCAGAATGTTGGTAGCTATTATGCAAACTATTTCCTACAGATTATTAGTGCAGCATTGCTCTCGACAAGGAATCCATCATACACTTGATCCACTAGCATTACATTATTGTTTGCCATTTTATAGTGATTAGGAGTGATACTAGGTCTTCCTGATGTTTTGAGCTTCTATATTTCACTTTCTTGTGTACATATACATAGTGCCTATTGTCCAGTGAATCTTATATGTTGGTATTTTTCTTATTCTCGAAATTGATTGTGTATCCCAGATTACCACTACCATTACATAATCGTTAGTTATCTCACAGATAATAGGTTCTTGCTTTACAATTTACCTAGAGGCGATCCACTTATAGACTTCCAATTCCCTACCTAGTTCCTACAGCTATGAAAGGCCAATTTAGTAGGTAGGCACAACTTGTTATTTAAATATTATACCAAATTTAGTCATAATCCATACCCCCCCTGTTGGTTCTATATTAAGTGCTGCATTCAACACCCTACTCAGATGCCCATATTGCCAACTTTAGTCTGCTAATGCAGATCTAAATCCTCAATCCAATTCCCTCTATTACCATAGGTCCCTGGTGTACTTAGATGTGGGAGAGACCCCAAATAATATAGTTTTGTCTTCTAATATTTCCTAAGAGCGGGAGGTGCTGTCTGCGGCCGAGATAAGCACATCCCTACTCAACATTAAAAATTTCCATATCTTATTATTGGGAGACAATAGCTTATTTGCTAGGCTAGTTCTCATGTTGACCCACCCTAAACCCATAATACAATCTCTAAATAAAGTAAAGCCTTGCACTTTGGCCATGGAGAAGTGTCAGATTTATATAAGAACAAAAAGGTATCGTATAATATAATGTGTATGTTATTAAATTTAAAAAAAATTCTTTGAGGTCTATTATTTGGGATCCAAGAGTGGTCCCCCTTTGGCTCATAGTTGCTCTCTGAATTTATACTACAGTTAGTACAGAAAGGTCCAAAAGTGGCCTTATATAACTTGTAGAGAGCATAAAGTCTATCTGGCAAGCATTCTGTTTAATGCCAATCCTGTCTCTTGTTGTATAAATATGTTATGCTTATGTTGTTCATTTTACACTGACTATGTGTCCAGAATCAATTTGTTTGTATGGATTCTGTTGACAGGTATGTTGTTTTTGCCTTGAATTATACCTCAATAAAAACTAATAAAAAAAAATAAAATTAAACCTTCCTGACAAAAATTGTTTTTTTCGTGTTTAGTTACTAAATGTACAGTCCTTCGCTAAGTTCCTTTTTCCATCTTTTCTTTTTACCAAAGCATGGTCCTTGTTTTTTTTTTCTCCTTTCCTTTTTTTTTTTGGTCAGACTATGGGCTCAACTCGTCCCCCCATCCCCTTTTTTTTTCTTCCTCTTCTTTTTATTATTTGAAAGATGGGCAAGGTAGAATATTTTAAATGAGTCTCCTGGAATATCAGAGGCATCACATCCCATATTAAATGAAAAGCTATCTTAAATCAATAAAGGAAGATAAATACGGACATAGCATTCCTCCAGAAAACACACTTAAAACTTGAAGAGGTCCTGAAATTAAAGACATTTTGGGTAAGGAATGTTTATGCCTCCCCAAGTCTGGGAAGAAAAAGAGGTGTTGCTATTCTAATAGGAAAAAAGATAATGGCCGGCGACCTGGAGGTTTTAGATTCTAGTGTGGAGGGAAGATATATTATGGTGAAAATTAAGGTGGCCAAAATCATGTATAATCTCTGTAACATCTATGCACCCAATGTCCTCGATCCGGCTTTCTGGGGCTCTTTACAATCTAAAATTTTGATCTTTCAAGAAGGATATTTAATTCTTGGTGGAGACTTTAACATGGCCCCACAATACCCCCTATATAGGCTGAGACAAACTTCCAATTATCCGATAAGTAAAAGAGATAAACTCGAAGTCAAGACATTTAAAAAAATTATGCAGAAATGCCCAAAATCCTACCGACTTGTCTTTGGGGAATGTTGTTCTCAAAGTGTTGGATTATTCGCTGATCTGTTGGCAGATTGGCGAGCCCCGACCCATCCTTGTTCTTGAAGGGCTTGGCCTTTTTTGGAGGCTCCTTATATATTATTATTTCACGATTGCCTCACCTGTTTCACATGACCTTCTTATTTAAACTTGTCACATCGCTATTATTATTAAATTGCCCATCCCAATTTTTTTGGAACATGTTCTAGTCAACAGATTTGCAATGATTGTATATTTTCAAAATATATTCAATTCACAAAGTAAAACATCAAATAATGTGTTAATAATTTTTTTTCAATATAGTACAGGGTTAATTGAATTTTCAAATGACTTTTTTTTTATTTTTTATACTGTGACAACTTTTTCGGAATTGGGGTTGTAGAACAACCCAGAATGCTCATGGCCTTCCCCTTATTTGTCTTTTGTTTTATCAAGCAAAGATGATTTTTCCCAGAAGGAAACAGACATGTGAATATTACCAATTACAATCTTGTATATCAGTTTTGCAAGCTGATTTTGAATTACTGAGGTTGTAACCATTGTCATTCTACATTGTTGAAGGACCCCATTTGTTCTGTGACATAGCATGTATTAAGCAACCTCACACAGCTATAGATGTTAAAGGAACGCTAAAGTCAAATCCAAACTTTCATGACTCAGACAGAACCACATTATACAACTTTCCAATTCTCTGCCATTATCTAGAAATGCACAAACTTTTTTTATATATAAACTTTCTAAAAAAAACAGTTACTACTGAGCATGTAAAAGAATTCACAGTATATACGTATATGCAGTTTATGAATGGCTGATGACTGTCACATGTTGCAGGGGGAAGGAAAATTAAACAAATTTTTAAATTTATCAGAAAAAAAATCTACTACTCTTTTAAAATTCTAAATTTCAAGTGCTTTCACATTGTATTTTTATAATGTATTTGTTTAGTATGCTACTCTACTGTGGAAGACGCCCTCTAACATCCCTGAAGAAAATATAGGTTAAGCGATGCTCAGCGCATTTTGAACATGACCTCACCTTTACTAAGATGCCCCTTGGCAAAAACACAAACAGCTATACATTTTTATCCTAATGCAGAACTACAAATCTAGTGGTAACAATGCTGTAGGGAAAGAATCCCAAGATTATTGAAAGCTCTATAGCGTTTCTGTGTTATTTTTGTTGAGTGCTCAATCTGTAGGGTCCCTTAGGGAGCTTGTCCTTGAAGTCTAAGAGAGCATTTATATACCTCCTATTATTATAATAAAGACACATTTCATCCAAGTATGGCTGCATCTGAATTGACAGGTAAGGATCACATCTTATGTATAGCTAGATAACTTACACACAGAGATGCTGGGTAACTAGGAGCCACATGCTGATTATTTCAGTGGCTCTTTATATAATACATTACTTTGGGCTAGATCACAAGAGGAGCACAAAATTGTGCTTTTGTGAGCGCAATATTTGCTCTCTACTAGTAATACCAGTGCTTGCAAATGTGTGCTGGTATTTGAAGTCCAGTGCAATGTGAACGTAACCTTGTGCTCGCATTGCATGTAAGCTTTGAAATAACGAGAGCATGCTTCTATAGGCTCCAATGGAAGCCTCGTTATCATGCCGATCAGAACAAGGCTCCCATGTTAGCCTATGTAAGCATGCTCTTGTGAGCGCAAAGCTTTCTAGCAATGCAAATGTGCGCTCGCGTTTGCATTGTGATTTACTTGTAATACCAGCACTGGTATTACAAAGTGGAGCTCTAATATCGCTTGCACGCAAGCAATATTTAGCGCTTCACTTGTAATCTAGCCCATATTATTATTTCAATATTATATTATGAAATGTATGGTATGAATAAAAAAATGTCTGATTTCAGTGATAAAAGAAATCTTAAATTATGAGCTATATATCTGCACACTGTAAATAAACGAAAAATATAAAAAAAATATCAATAACTTTTACCAACACTATCAGGGCAAGTTTTCATAGTTTCTTGACAATGAATTATTGGCAACTGTTAACAATTAAAGTTTTGTTTTACCGGATGACTCTCAGATATGTATATATACATTCCATTGTTTTGTTCACTACCAAATGTGTAAGGAGGTGGCCCTTGCAGTGCAACTCACTAAGATCTGGATTTAGTGTGTTGCACTTTCAAACGTATACATTTGGCTTTGAAAAGAGAGGAATCCTGTGATCTGTTGCCTTCTTCCATATAAGGAACTGCAGTATCTAGCAGTTTACATAGCACAGATTTTTTTCACTTAAATCTTACTAAATATCGTTAGCAGATTAGTTTCTCAGCTGCCATTGACAATGACAATCTATAAATGATCATTTTTAACAAGTTTACACTGCACAAATTTTGCAAACTTTAACGCGGTATTACAAGTTAAAAGTAATTGAGACTGCTCGAGTGCAAACTATATTTGCGCTTGTCAGGTTAGCGTGACTGAAGACCTGTAAACGCATAGGGCTAAATAAAAGTTGCACTAAACATAACCAAAAGGGGGGGGGGGTTGCACTCATACCTCAATGTCCATCTGCCAAGTGTCAGGAAAAACTAGTTGAATCCACATATTATAGAATCTGCACTCACTGGACTTGTTAGTCTGAGGAGGGGGCATTTCTGCTCCGAAACGTCACCCAAATCAATGTTGTTGCTTATACAATTCCATGTATGTGTGTGTGTGTATAAATGTGTATTTATGTGTTTATATGTGTATATACATACATATATACACAGATAAACACATATAGACACATGCATACACATATATACAATATGGAGCCCTTTGCACTCACACACCTCATGACATAAAAATATTTTTTATTCAATTATAATATTTAATAATGTTTTACTTTGTATTTACGGTAAATATTTTACATTCCAATGTAAATGTAAAAATTGTTGTTTTTTATTTTTAAAATACATATCCCTATGTATATCTGTGTTTATTTATACTTGTATATATTCATATTGATATATACAGTAAATACAAATATACATTTTACACACATTAATCATATATATAGATAGAGATATATAGTTGTCTTGTTTTTAGGTAGTTGCGCCTGGATAAAGAGGGTGGTTTTGAAGCTAGAACACTATGAGTAAATCTATTGAGTGCTGCTGTTGGTGGTTTCTCACTTCCTCCTTAGTGAGAAAAAGTGGGGGTTTGTGGTTGTAGAAGAGGTGTTTCTAACAGCGCTTACAAAAGAAGTTCCTCATGTGCATGTGTAGATGAGAATACAGAAAAATATATGTATCCAAAATGAGTAAAACTGTTTTTTAAACAGTAACAAATGATGCACTTAATTTGCTCATCTGTAGGATCACAGGTTCCGGTGATCAACATTGTAGAACTTTTTGGATATTCCTGTCTCAGTGTATCTTTCCTCCCAAATGAAGTGCAGTGACCAGACAGTCTGAATAAAGACTTTATAGGTGTTGTAGGACCCCCCCTCTAGTTCCACTCCACTATGATTGGACAGAGGGTAGATAGAAGGGGTATTCCAGTTTATTATAAGCTGATATGTGTTTTAGTATTAAAAATAAAAAAAAATATTTCTTAATATAAAAATTGCAAAAATGTGCAAAAAATGCTAAAATATTGTGTGTGTCTATGATAATTAAAATCACGTGGTTTATAAATTCTTAAAAACAAAAAATATAAGCAAATACAAAGGATGAAATGTATCTCATTAACATATACATACATATATATTTAAATGAATTTTAGTCAAATATATCTATAAAAAGTATATAAAATATATATATATAATATTATGCAAAGTGTGGGCTATATTACAAAAAAATAGTGCAGAATATGGGCTAAAATATGTGATTATAGTTAGTGAAGTGTTATAACGATTTCTACAGTTATGGCATGATAATATTATTGCTTTAGACTGTTGAAATATAAAAAGTAAAAAGTTGCTGTGTTGTGCAGAGGTAAAAGTTAAACTGCTACCGCGTGGAACCGCTAGCATGTAGCACCCAGCAGTGTGGTTGGATATCCGGAAGTGACGTCACGAATGTGCGTCATGTGCCTTACATGTTTCGTGAGACTATCAGATCACTTCGTCAGAGGCTTGTAATCGGGTGCCATCCTATTAGCCTAACAAATTCCAATGTAGGATACTGATTGATATAATCCTGCCTGATTGATGATTGAGTTATTTGTCAATTTGGACAACATTTAAAAAAACAGCTATATATAGCTATAATGTGTATTCTAATACAGCAAAAAAGAAGAAGCTTCATTTTGTGTATTATTTGGTTATTTTGATGTGAGTTACAATAAAAAAGGGAGATGTAGACACTATCGGCTAGATTTGGAGTTTTGTCGGTAACGACCCGAAAATCTAACGCCCGCTTTTTTCTGGCCGCACCATAAAAATATCTCTGGTATTGAGAGTCCAAACAAAAGGCTGCGTTAGGCTCCAAAAAAGGAGCGTAGAGCATATTTAACGCAGCTTCAACTCTCGATACCAGAGTTGCTTACGCAAGCGGCCAGCCTCAAAACGTGCTCGTGCACGATTCCCCCATAGGAAACAATGGGGCTGTTTGAGCTGAAAAAAAACCTAACACCTGCAAAAAAGCCGCGTTCAGCTCCTAACGCGCCCCATTGTTTGCTATGGGGAAACACTTCCTACGTCTGCTCCTAACACCCTAACATGTACCCCGAGTCTATACACCCCTAACCTTACACTTATTAACCCCTAATCTGCCGCCCCCACTATCGCTGACCCCTGCATATTATTGTTAACCCCTAATCTGCCGCTCTGTAAACCGCCGCTACTTACATTATCCCTATGTACCCCTAATCTGCTGCCCCTAACACCGCCGACCCCTATATTATATTTATTAACCCCTAATCTGCCCCCCACAACGTCGCCTCCACCTGCCTACACTTATTAACCCCTAATCTGCCGACCGGACCTCAGCGCTACTATAATAAAGTTATTAACCCCTAATCCGCCTCACTAACCCTATAATAAATAGTATTAACCCCTAATCTGCCCTCCCTAACATCGCCGACACCTAACTTCAAACATTAACCCCTAATCTGCCGACTGGAGCTCACCGCTATTCTAATAAATGTATTAACCCCTAAAGCTAAGTCTAACCCTAACACTAACACCCCCCTAAGTTAAATATAATTTAAATCTAACGAAATTAATTAACTCTTATTAAATAAATTATTCCTATTTAAAGCTAAATACTTACCTGTAAAATAAACCCTAATATAGCTACAATATAAATTATAATTATATTGTAGCTATTTTACATAGTACATAGTAGATAAGGTTGAAAAAAGACTGAAGTCCATCGAGTTCAACCTATACAAATCTAAAATACTTACAAAAAGCTCCAGTTAAGCTTAAATAACCCCATTAAAATGTGACCCATTTAATACTAGCAATCATATCCTGAATTTTGTTTATATACAGAAATTTATCCAGACTATTTTTAAATGTATCTATGGTATTGGCATTCACTACCGCCTTTGGTAATGAGTTCCACAATTTTATTGGTCTTACAGTGAAAAAACGTTTCCGTTGCAGGAGATTAAATCTCCTTTCCTCCAACCTTAAATTATGACCTCTTGTCAGAAACAATTTTCTTGGAATAAACAGAGCTTCTGCCATCTCTGTATATGGGCCTTGAATATATTTATATAAAGTAATCATGTCACCTCTCAAGCGCCTTTTTTCTAAAGAAAACAGACCCAGTTTGGCTAGCTTCTCCTCATAGGTTAATTTCTCCAATCCCCTTATTAGCTTTGTGGCTCTTCTCTGAACTTTTTCTAGTTCTGCAATATCTTTTTTAGCAATTGGTCCCCAGAACTTCACTCCAAACTCAAGGTGAGGTCTTACCAGGGCTTTATATAACAGAATTATGCTTTCCTCCCTTGAATCAATGCCTCTTTTAATACATGCTAGTATCTTATTAGCCTTTGAAGCCGCTGCCCTGCATTGTGCACCCATCTTTAGCTTGTTATCTATTACTACTCCCAAATCCCTTTCCTCCTGTGTTTGGCTAAGTCTTGTCCTATTTAAAAAATACGTAGCCTGCTTATTTTTACTTCCAAAATGTAGAACCTTGCATTTTTCCGTATTAAATCTCATTTTCCATTCACTTGCCCATAGTTCTAATTTTAGCAAATCCCTTTGTAAAGAGAGTTCGTCCTGCTCTGACCTTATGACCTTACTTAACTTAGTATCATCTGCAAAAATAGAGATGTCGCTATTAAAGCCTTGCTCCAAGTCATTTATAAAAATATTAAAAAGAACAGGGCCCAGTACTGATCCCTGGGGGACGCCACTGATTATCTTTGTCCAATCTGAGTATGATCCATTTACTACTACTCGTTGCTCCCTATCTTTTATCCAGTTATTTATCCATGAGCTAACATTTTCAGCTATTCCCAGTCCCTTAATTTTGTGCATTAATCTCTCATGTGGCACTGTATCAAATGCCTTTGCAAAATCTAAGTATATCACATCAACTGATTCCCCTTTATCTATATTTTTACTTACTTCCTCGTAGAATCTAATTAGATTAGTTTGACATGATCTATTTCTCCTAAAGCCATACTGATTAGAACTCATAATCTTGTTTACACGAATATGCTCATCAATATAATCCCTGATAATCCCTTCAAATATCTTCCCCACTATTGATGTCAGACTAACTGGTCTATAGCTTCCTGGATCATCCCTGCTTCCCTTTTTGAAGAGTGGCACCACATCAGCTTTACGCCAATCCTGGGGTACCATGCCTGAGGATAATGAGTCTTGAAAAATTAAGAGTAAAGGTTTGTCTATAACAGTGCTAAATTCCCTTAACACCCTTGGGTGTATTTCATCTGGGCCTGGAGTTTTATTTACCTTAATATTTTCCAGTTTTTTCCTGATATCCTCTAAACAAAACCCAGTTAGTGGTATGGACTGGCATGTTCTATTCTGTTCTAAAGTATCATTCAATGGTTCCTCTCTTGTGTATACTGAAGAAAAAAACTGATTTAGTACCTCAGCCTTCTCCCTGTCATTATTTATCATGCTACCCTCCACGCATTTTAACGTACCTATATTATCCTTCTTAGATTTTTTGCTATTTATGTACTTAAAGAACCTTTTAGGGTTAGACTTAGAATCCTTGGCAATTAATTTTTCATTTTCAATTTTGGCTAATTTGATTGCTTTTTTGCATGCTTTGTTACATTCCTTATAAATATTGTAGGATTAATATTTATTTTACAGGCAACTTTGTAATTATTTTAATCAGATTGAGCTTGCATTCTATTGCCAATCAGATTGAGCTTGCATTCTATTGGCTGATCGGAACAGCCAATAGAATGCGAGCTCAATCTGATTGGCTGATTGGATCAGCCAATCGGATTGAACTTGATTCTGATTGGCTGACTCCATCAGCCAATCAGAATATTCCTACCTTAATTCCGATTGGCTGATAGAATCCTATCAGCCAATCGGAATTTGAGGGACGCCATCTTGGATGACGTCATTTAAAGGAACCGTCATTCGTCGTTCAGTCGTCGGCCAGGATGGATGTTCCGCGCTGGAGGTCTTCAGGATCCTGCCGCTCCGCTCCGGATGGATGACCATAGAAGATCCCGCTTGGATGAAGACTTCAATCGGATGGAAGACCTCTTCTGCCCCGCTTGGATGAAGACTTCAGCCAGATCATGGACCTCTTCAGCCCCCCGCTTGGGCTTGGATCAGGACATCGGAGGAGCTCTTCTGGACAGATCGTTTAACCCGGTGAGGTGAAGACAAGGTAGGAAGATCTTCAGGGGCTTAGTGTTAGGTTTATTTAAGGGGGGTTTGGGTTAGATTAGGGGTATGTGGGTGGTGGGTTGTAATGTTGGGGGGCTTGGGTATTGTATGTTTTTTTTTACAGGCAAAAGAGCTGAACTTCTTGGGGCATGCCCCGCAAAGGGCCCTGTTCAGGGCTGGTAAGGTAAAAGAGCTTTGAACTTTAGTAATTTAGAATAGGGTAGGGCATTTTTTTTTATTTTGGGGGGCTTTGTTATTTTATTAGGGGGCTTAGAGTAGGTGTAATTAGTTTAAAATTGTTGTAATATTTTTATTATGTTTGTAAATATTTTTTTATTTTTTGTAACTTAGTTCTTTTTTATTTTTTGTACTTTAGCTAGTTTATTTAATTGTATTTATTTGTAGGAATTGTATTTAATTAATTTATTGATAGTGTAGTGTTAGGTTAATTGTAGGTAATTGTAGGTATTTTATTTAATTAATTTATTGATTATGAATATTGCATAAATATGAATTTTCATGTTTTCATCTACTTAACTGCAAAGGGTTCTAATGCACTTATATATATATATATGTCTATATATGTGTACATATGTATTTATGTTTTATATGTGTATATCTGTCTGTAAATATGTATATACACATTTAAAGACATAAATATACATATATATATAGAGAAGAAAGTAAAATGTGTTCACTCAGTATACTGGGTAGACACAAGTGATACTCTATAGTTGGCGCTAGTCAGTATTGTGTATGGTATAGTGGCAGCTATATAAGACAAGTACTGGTTGAGATGTGAGGTCCCAGTCAGTAAGTGAAAAATGTGTATACAAGAATAGATACAGCGCCTATATATCCATTTAAAATATGAGTGGTGTATGGGAATATGAGTGAAAACAAGAGCTGATTATTAGAAAAATAATAACAATTAAAAGAATATTTAAAAAATATAAATTATTAGAATCAATTATGCTTGAAGAATGATGAATAGATTATGAAACAGTGTTCATGTGAGTCTTTAGACAATATATAGTCCGTAGTAAATCTTCATAAGCAGTTGGTATCAGTAAATAGATGGTATGTAATACCCTTACCAGATAATACCTCAATCTGATGAGGTAAGTATGCCGCACTGGGGGTATATACAGATGGTAGAATCTTCTCCTTGTATTCAGATGTGGTGCCTCTTGTGTTTTCGTGAGCCTCCTGGAGTATGCAGGGATATGTTTCTTGTTGTAGATAAATCCCTTGTACTTCCTTTATGTTGGTAGTTAGCCTCTTGGAGTACCTTTTCTGTCTTGGTATACACTTTCTCCAGCGTAAAGATACCCAGGGAGACAAGAAAGGATATATAGTGTAATACAGTTTATTTACAATTTAGGCATATAAATATAATTTACATAGCACTCACATTTGGCATCCTCAGATTATATGAGGTATGTATAAGGCATATAGGACTATAGTGGGTCCTTCCACATACAGGTATGAGATACAAGTGCCCCAATCTAGGTATAAGACTTCGTAGTGAAGTATTATATAGCTATTGCTATTTCCCAAATGAGGTAATATGGTATAGTACACTTATCTCAAAAAGTATATGCCAGCAAACTGGCTACAAGGAGTGACACTGGTATAAAAAACGATTTAAATAAAACACATTTAAAATTAAGAGCATAAGAAATAAGTAGTTGGTGTCCCTGACGCGTTTCAAAGGTTTGTGTGGATAAATCCTTCTTCTTCAGAGGGTTGAGTGAGGAGCTGGGCCGTTATCGCTATTTGTACGCTTCGGGCGGCGGCACGCCCTCTGCGTACGTGACGTCATGCGTGCCAGCGTAACGGAACGTGAATATCACGTTTGTATTAGGCATAGTGTCTCTGCTCTAAAGCTTATTCATTGGTTACCTGTAGCTGCATGGTTGATTGGATCGGTGCAGCCTAGGCTCATGGGATATGTAGTTCTATAGTTGCTGCCCATAGTTAGCTACGATCTCTGGAGGTATAGACAAAATGTAGCACTCGCAACAGTATAGTGTGTACATATTGTAAAGTGTGACCTTGCAATACTGTTTACATACACTTATACTTATGATACCTCACCCATAGAGATGTAAGTTGGTTAGACTTAGTAGAGGCCTGTGGGATATGTAGTTTACTAGGGAATATCCCTCTATAAATATATCTCCACTCTAAAGTGCAGTCTAACAGAGTTAGTGGCTAGATGTAATAAAAGTATTGATGGGGCATGGACATGTCATAATGTATACTCTAAAATAGATATTCACACTGTGCAATCCCATGAAGTATTTTTGTATTTTACAGTTCCTGGATATACAGTGATTAATACATCCTTTGTATATTTTCTTAGTAAGATTAGTATGCATAGATGACATTGCATATTGGTTTCTTACTAATAATTATTTTTGTGAAAAAGTTTTTCTATATATTCAAAGCTCTCTTAAGTTGTTAAGTTAAGCTTGAGCTTTATTATGGAACATGAGTTGTATACTATATATCTTAGTTAGGATGTAGAGCTCTATATAGTTTTCTGTATTTTTAGAATGTGAGACCTCTTTTATGTAATTTATAGTTGAGGTTCAGTTAGTTGTTGGGCCTATATTGGAAGGCCAGATAATGTTTTATTTTAAAGATATATATTCTCTATATTGATATATGGTACACAAGTGTTCCTTAGTATTGGGTGTATATTATATATTATGCAGGAAGGTATTTTACCTGGTAGATAGATATATATATATATGATCAGAGTGAAACTAATCTTTATTATTCAGCTAGATATATGTGTTTTCCTTATACTGTATTTTTTACCTGTTTTTAGGTCTCAAGAATATTAGTCTTTGTTTTTCTGCAGTTATATATTTGTAATATCTTCTATAAAGAATATAGTACTATTCTGTAGTAAGCTTAGTGGGGTCTGGTTGGATATAGAGTAGTATAGATACAATTTATAGGTTAATCAAAGGTTTTAATATATTTGGGAGGCTTGGATTCATGTAACCTACTGAATTAAGAAAGCTGCAATATCTATGTCCTTATTTAGACCTTTGGGAGTCATAGAGTCTAGTTTATGTATCCATTCTGTTTCCTTCCTTCTCAGATGGAGTTCTCTACTTACTCCCTCAGGTGGATCTCTGATATGTTCAAGTATAGTGCCTCTTAAACATGACGGATTGGAGTTATGTATTAAGCGAAAATGATTTGAGACACTATGTTTTTTGAAACTACTTTCTATATTTCTAATATGTTCCAAAAGTCTGGTTTTGTAGGGTCTAGTGGTACGTCCTACATACTGGAGCTTACAGTCACATTCAATAAGGTATACTACATAATCTGTTTTACAGTTTGTAATGGAGTCAAATTCCCAGCTTTTTTTGTTTGTGGATGAAGTGATTTTTTTAGTTGGTTTATTAATACTATAGTGATGTTTGCAAGCCTCGCAGTGTAACCGATTGCATTTAAAGAAGCCTTTTGTTTTATTTTGCAGCCAATTGGTGTTTTTTTTGGTTTGAGATATAGATTTCAGTTTACTTGGAGCTATTATTGCTCTAATGTTTCTACCTTTTCTAAAAACCAATTTTGGGTTGTTTTTAGTTATTCCGTTTAATAGGTTATCTTTTTTTAATATGTGCCAGTGTTTGTTTAAGATAGTTCTGATAGCATTGGCACCTTCATTATATGTTGTGATCATAAGTGGCACATCTTTTTGTTCTTTGCTATTTTTCTTCGAATTTTTTGTTATTAATGTGTCTCTATTCATTCTATTGACCTTATTAAATGCCTTTTGTACATTATCAGCTTTGTAACCTTTATTTAATAATTTATTGGTCAAAATTTTTGATTCGTGTAAGAAGTCTTTCTGTCTGGAACAATTCCTTTTTATGCGTAGGAATTGTCCATAGGGTATACTTTGTATCCATGCTGGATGATGGCTACTCGTTGCTGTTAGATAACTGTTGCTGTCTGTAGCTTTGCTATATACTTTAGTTTGAATAGAGTTTTCCTCCTGATAGAGTATGAGGTCTAGGAATTCAATTTCTTTAGGATTAGTTTTATCTGTAAATGTTAGGTTGAAATCATTAGTATTAATATAGTTGACGAAATCTTGGACTGCATTCTTATTGTCCTTGTGTTCCCATATTATTATGATGTCATCGATAAAGCGGTAATATGATTTGATGTTGTCTATGAAGGGGTTATTTTCCCAAATGTATTTGTCTTCCCACATGCCCATATATAGGTTGGCATAGCTGGGGGCGAATTTCGTCCCCATAGCTGTGCCACCTATTTGAAGAAAGTATTCATTATTAAAGGTAAAGTAATTTTTTTGTAGGATGAACTTAGCAGAATCCTTTATGAATTCGATTTTATTTGTTTCTAGATTTGATAGTTTATTTAGCCAGTAGTCTAGTGCTTCTATACCTTTATTGTGGGGGATATTGGTATATAGAGAGCTGACGTCCAGTGTAAGCCAGCAATAATTGTCTTTCCATTTGATGTTAGATAATTTACTAATAGTGTCTGGTGTGTCTCTGATGTGTGATTTAAGGTTAGGTTCCAGAGGTTGGAGGAATGAGTCTATATATTCTGATAGTTTTGTAGTGAGGGACCCTATTCCTGAAATAATTGGTCTACCAGGAGGATTAATATTGCTTTTATGAATTTTAGGTGTGTGGTAGAAGGTGGCTACTTTTGGGTTGGTGATAGCTAAGAATAGGAATTCGTGATTATTAATTATATTTTCATGTTTTGCAGTGTCTAAAAGATTTATGTATTCTTTTAAATAGCATTCAGTAGGATTGTTTTTGAGGGGTCTATATGTCTCATTGTCACCAAGTAATCTCTTGGCTTCCTGTATGTATTCTGCTCTATCCTGTATGATGATCCCTCCTCCCTTGTCGGCTTCCCTTATTACTATTTCATGATCATCTTTTAGCTGTTTCAATGTAATTTTCTCTTTCTTGGTAAGATTATCTTTTTTTATTTTATATGTTTCGCACATTTGTAATAAGTCTTCTTGGACTAGCTTTTCAAATACAGGGATATAGTTTCCTTTAGATTGTGTGGGAAAGAAAGTTGATGTAGGTTTGAAACTAGAATGTGTTGAAAAATTTACAGTTGCTGTATTGGAGCTGGGTACATGGTCATTAGCAGTTGGGTTGTCATTATCATTTAGCAATGATTCAAGGTCTATTAGAGCGTTTAGATCATTATCATTTAGTTGGGAGGGAGTTATATTGTTCAGGTTTGTAGATTTATCTTTTTGTATTTTTTGGAAGTGCCTATTTAGGGTTAACTTCCTAATATATTTATGTAGGTCTATGAAGAGGTTAAAGGGATTAGGTCCCTTGGTAGGGGCGAATGCTAGGCCTTTTTTTAGAAGGTTTAGTTCCTGTAATGAGAAGGTTTTATGTGATGATAAATTAAATATTTTTACTTCTGAATGTAAGTCTTTAGGATTAGATTTTACATTTTGGTTGATCTTATTCTTTTTTGATTGCATTCGTTTTCCTGCTCTGCACCCTCTTCTTCTGACTCGTTTCTTCTTCTTTTCTGGTGGTGTTGTTTTATTCTCCAGTGTGGGACGTTGGTGTTCTGCTCTGGTAGGAGAGGTGTGTGTGGATCTCTGGGTACTGTGTTCTGGTTGCTCTGTTTGTGCTGCCGGTGGTATGTATGATGTGGTAGTTGATACGGGGAGGGAGGGTATGATTGGTGCTGTGAGTGTGTGTTGTAGTCTGGTCTCTTGTGGTTGGGTGAGTGTTTGTAAGGGTGTCTGAATTGAGGGTGGGGAGGAGGGTTGTGTGGTTATAACATTTCCCATAACCTAGGTTTTAACTGCGAAAATTATAATATGGCAACAGCATCTGAACCTAATGACAAAACAAATGAGGATAACTATGAGGAAATATATTCACCAGGCTTCTCATTACATTATCCAGGCCCAAAAGAGCAACATAATACAGGTAATAAGAGTATACATAACACTACGTTCCATAATCATATACCATACAAAGCACGCAATAGCAATCGTAGAAATATCTATCATCACAATATACGCAATAACAACAATCACTACAATTCTCGTTTTTTAGGACAACACCCACCACCACACAACCCTCCTCCCCACCCTCAATTCAGACACCCTTACAAACACTCACCCAACCACAAGAGACCAGACTACAACACACACTCACAGCACCAATCATACCCTCCCTCCCCGTATCAACTACCACATCATACATACCACCGGCAGCACAAACAGAGCAACCAGAACACAGTACCCAGAGATCCACACACACCTCTCCTACCAGAGCAGAACACCAACGTCCCACACTGGAGAAT